>NC_057801.1:256249536-256253710 GCF_018294505.1 Triticum aestivum | reverse complement strand
CCTCCGGCGGAGCTCGCCTGAGCTCGCCCGAGCTCCGGCCTCCTCCGCCTCAGCCGTCTTCTTTCCCGGCCGGATCCGGGCAAGGGGCGCCGGATCCGTCCACCCCGGACCTCCCCGGCCTCCTCCCCGTCCAACTCCTGCAGCCGCGCCGCCCTGCTCCGACGAACCTCGAGTCCTGCGCCAGGTCTGAAGCTCTAAGGTTGACCCCCGAAAATCGTCTAAGCCCCGAATATTTTGCATCATCATGCCATGTTCGACCTGCCGTATCTCTGCATCCATATCTCCGTTTCGTGCGTGTAATATGTCAAGTTCTTCGTCTCAACGAGTACTTCATTTAGTAACATTGCATCATTTTAATTTGAGCTCATCTTGATGCCCGAAATGCTGTTCGGAGAGTGCATGTTGATGTTAATCTGCTGGAACTGTTATAACATGCTCATTTGTCATTTTTGCCATGTTTGATGTGTGCATCCTATGAGGTTGACGTCTACATGTGTTTTGATCTATGCCATGCCATCTTTCCAGTGGTGCTATCCATGTATTTTTGTGAGTTGTGTGCTGAGTGCATCAAGCTTGTTAAGAACGGTACTTGTTGTTGCTATTTTCCTGACAGATTCTGTTATATTTTGTTGCTATGTAAACCTGCTCCTACAAGTCATTCCATGCATAATCTGGAGATTGTACACTAAGGATGAATTGATATACATGTCATGCTCTATCCATTCATGCCCCTGGTTGCATTTATAGCCTGCTGTATCGTGTTGTTATCTTGCTCCAAAGTTGCTAAATGATGTTGCTGTCAGCCTGTTAACATTAAGTTCAGTTTTGGCCATGTGCTTTCTAGTGATCCATGCACCCTATGAACTTGTTCTTGCCATGCTTATCTTCACAAACATGCCTTATTACTGTTGGTTTCCTTGACATGCCATGTATTGCTCTATGGTGAGTGGTTCAAGCTCACCAACATGCCTACTTATTGTTGTTCCTGCCATGTATGAATCTGTCATATAACTTGCCATGTTTCCATGGGTGCCATCATATTTTCTGTGCCTTTTTGGCTCATGGTCAGTAAGGGACTTTTGTTCTATGCATTTAGTAGTATCATGCCATGCCTTTTTTTGCCATGATATGTTCCTGTAACATGTCGTTTGATAGCTCTAAACATTGCAACCTGATGTTATTTCCTGATAAGTCTGAAACTGTTATTATTTGCAATCTTTCCATGTCATTTGGAGCATGTTCTATTGTTTTCTGGAGATAGCTCAGTGTTCATGTTTTGTTATGCTTTACCAGTACTTCATGCTTATGCCTTTTGTTATTATGTTGGGGTGCTGTAGCATATTGTTTTGATGCTTGCAAGATGCCTAGTTGCTGTTATGGACAGATTGTTGTTATGACTTGTATGGAGTGTGTGTGTTGAACCGTTGCTCCGTTTTGGGTGTGCTCTATATGAAACTTGCTTGATTTTGCATGTAGTTTCATATTATCATGTTGCATCCTTGTTTTGGTGTGTTTGCTTGATGTTTGTATGCATTTTGCATCAATGCCATGCTTAACTTGTTTTGCTCATATCTTCTAGGCCGTAGCTCCGAATCTAATGAACTTTATATGTAACTTGACTAGAATTTCGTGTAGTTCATCTTGGTGCTCTTTAACTTGCTGTTTAACAACTCCAATTTAATGTTTGTTCAGATCTGGACCAATTTCGAAATTTGCATATGAGGACTTACCGGAATTGTTATATGTTGATACCGGCCTCATTTGAACTTGCCTTGATGTGTTGTTCTTGTTTGCATCATCCCTTGCCATGAGTAGCTTCATGTAGCTTTGTCATGCATCATGCTTGTTTTGCATCATGCCTTGTTCATGTGTGGTGTGTTTACCATGTTGTGTGCTTCTTCTCGATAGTTCCCGTTTCGTTGCGATCGTGAGGATGCGTTCGTCTACGCTTGGTTCGTCTTCGTGGCTTCATCTTCTTCATGGACTCGTTCTTCTTCCTAGCAGGATTTCAGGCAAGATGACCGCTACCCTGGATCTCACTACTATCATTGCTATGCTAGTTTGCTTCGTTCTATCGCTTTGCTGCGCTACCTATCTTTTGCTCATCAAGCCTCCCAAATTGCCATGAACCTCTAACCTTTGACACCATTCCTAGCAAACCGTTGTTTGGCATGTTACCGCTTTGCTCAGCCCCTCTTATAGCATTGCTAGTTGCAGGTTAAGTTGAAGATTGCTCCATGGTGGACAGGGTTTATGTTGGGATATCACAATATCTCTTATATTATTAATGCATCTATATATTTGGTAAAGGGTGGAAGGCTCAGCCTTATGCCTGGTGTTTTGTTCCACTCTTGCCACCCTAGTTTCCGTCATACCGGTGTTATGTTCCTGGATTTTGCGTTCCTTACGTGGTCGGGTGATATATGGGACCCCCCTGATAGTTCGCTTTGAATAAAACTTGTCCAGCAAGGCCCAACCTTGGTTTTACCATTTGCCTCACCACCACCTACCTTTCCCTTGGGAGTAATTAACCCAAGGGTCATCTTCATTTTAGCCCCCCCGGGCCAGTGCTTGTCTAAGTGTTGGTCCGAACTGAGCAGCCTGCGGGGCCACCTCAGGGAAACTCGAAGTTTGGTTTTACTCGTAGCTTGACTTATCCGGTTTGCCCTAAGAACGAGATATGTGCAGCTCCTATCGGGATTGTCGGTGCATCGGGCGGCTTTGCTGGTCTTGTTTTACCATCGTCGAAATGTCTTGTAAACCGGGATTCCGAGACTGATCGGGTCTTCCTGGGAGAAGGAATATCCTTCGTTGATAGCGAGAGCTTATCATGGGCTAAGTTGGGACACCCCTGCAGGGTATAAACTCTCGAGAGCCGTGCCCGCGGTTATGTGGCAGATGGGAATTTGTTAATGTCTGGTTGTAGATAACTTGACACCAGATCCGATTTAAAACGCATCAACCGCGTGTGTAGCCGTGATGGTCTCTTCTCGGCGGAGTCCGGGAAGTGAACACGGTCTTTGGGTTATGTTTGACGTAAGTAGGAGTTTAGGATCACTTCTTGATCATTGCTAGTTGACGACCGTTCCTTTGCTTCTCTTCTCGCTCTCCTTTGCGTATGTTAGCCACCATATCACGCTTAGTCGCTGCTGCAACCTCACCACTTTACCCCTTCCTTTCCCTTTAAGCTTTGCTAGTCTTGATACCCATGGTAATGGGATTGCTGAGTCCTCGTGGCTCACAGATTACTACAACAATAGTTGCAGGTACAGGATTATGCGATGATCTTGACGCGAGAGCGATGCTTGCTTGCGTTGAGTTCTTCTTCTGCTTCTTCGATCAGGGGATAGGTTCCAGGTTGGCAGCCTGGGCTAGCAGGGTGGATGTCATTTGAGTTTCTGTTTATGATTCATCCGTAGTCGGATGTTGTTCTTGTATGTTGTATTGTTGTATTCATGTGACATTGTATGTATTGGATGTATCCCCACTATTATGTAATGTTGATGTAATGATATCCACCTTGCAAAAGCGTCTTCAAGAAGCGCTTCTATCCTTGGTGGGACCTTCGAGTTCCTTTAGGATAGGGTCGCATCTTGGGCGTGACAAGTTGGTATCAGAGCCTCGACCGACCTTAGGAGCCCCCCTTGATTGATCGTGTAGTTTGCCGTTGTCGAGTCTAGAAGAAAACTGTTTTCGGAGTCTAGTTATATCGGAGAGTAGGAATTCTTTTTACTCCTCTGCTCCTTCGTCGCTGTGGTGAGGAATCTTGACGTAGGTGTTTTGAACTACTCCTCTGACCCTTCAAATTTTTCTTTAGGATCACGCAGTTGGTTTTCTGATCGTTGTTCCCCAGCTCTTTTATCCGGTGCATTTCTCGTCAAGTTGACTCAAACCTCTTTGTCTTTCGTGAGATCAATCCTCAGCTCTTTTCAATCAATGTTGTTTCCCTGTCCGAAGTTGCCCTTGTTTTTCCCACCCGCCCTCCCTTTTTTCACCTCGGAACCGGAGTCCGTAATCGAGTATCCTTCCTACTCATGCAAAGTCTTTGTTTCTTTCCTCAATTATTTCAACAGGTGTTTTCTCTTCAAGATATTCATCGATTTCCCCTTCCAAGTTGCCTTTGTTTTCCCACCCTCCCACCCTCTTCTTCCCGGAGTTTGAGTCTGTTTCGACC
>NC_057801.1:256246594-256249219 GCF_018294505.1 Triticum aestivum | reverse complement strand
TAAATTATCTCAACCGGCGAATTCTCTTTTGTTTGGCATTCTTCATCTCTTTTCTTCTCCGGTGGACTTAATTCAAGTTTTTCGGTGTTGATCGTATTCTTTTCCTCGGCTCAAATGTTTTCCCCTTGCTCGTTCGCCACTCGCCAGTTTTATCCTTCCGGAGTGTCCAAGACATCTCAGGAGATTTGTCTGTGTTTGAATTAATTCGAGGTTGTCACCTCATTCAAATATCTCAATTGTTCCGGTGCATCTTCTATCTCTTCAACATCCTTTTCAACGGTGTTATCTCTTTAGTGGGCCCTAACCCATAGGTCTTTTCCCAGGATCTTACCTGACTCTGCTAATTCCCCCGGAGTTTCTCTCAATTCTTTTCAAAGTGTGTCGTAAGAATGGATTTCACCAGTCAGATCTTTCCCAAAATCGATTTCAACCTCTTTTCATTGTTGGCTCAACCCCTTCGTTTTTTTCATTCTCCCGGAGTACCTCAGTAATTTTGGTGGTGTTTCTCGTCGTCATTTGAAGACCGAAGAAGAGTTTTTCCTCTAAATCTTGCCTGTTCTCCCGAAGATTCGCGGTTCTAGTTTCTTGTTATCCTCTTTTAATTATTCCATTTCTCAGATATTCTTCCTTACCCACCCGGAGTATTTCAGGAGTTGTTTTCCCATTTCTTTTCAACGGAGGCCATCATTCCAGTTATCGTTCTCTATTTATCCCGGTGCTTCGTTCAAGTGTTCCTTAATCAGCTCATGATCTCTTTATTCTTTTGCATCTAAATCCCCTCTAGCATATTTGTTCTTCTAATTCTTCCAGGCGATTCATTCTCTTTCACCAGTCTTTTCCGAATTCTAACGGTGGTTCTTTAAGATTCTTTTCCTTGATTATCATATTAATTCATTCGATCTTTTCAATCCTACCGGTGGTTCATGAAGACCTTCTCAAGTTTGCGATATGTCACTTCTCAATCCTTTTCAAGAGGAATAAGTAGTATGCAAATCCATTGCTTGTCATCAATTTAATTTGATGAAGGATAAGCATACAATAAATCTTATTCTTATTTCCTCAAAGTGAGTAATATTTTTCTTCAGAGTTTGTTCTTGTTGAATAAATTCTAGTTCCAAGCATTTTCATCTTTTCTTTTCTCGGAGTTCAAATTTCCTGGCCATCTCATCGGAACCTTCATCTAAATCATCGCAACGCTCATCTTATTCTTTCTTCCTCCATTCTATCTCATTGTCTTTTGTTTACCGGAGTTCTTCTTGGTGGTTCTTCATGATTCAATTCATTCTTCAAGTGTTCATCAAGATTCTTGTTCAAGGAGTTCTAGTATCTTTTATTCTTGCATCTCAAGGTGCAATTAAATCCCTGTATCCTTTTGAAGTGGAGTTTTGCATTTCTTCGTTCTTCTCAGCTATCCAATCATTTCCGCTTGTGGTCGGAGATCACCTCATAATTTTGATATGTTATCCATAAGTCCACAACAAGCAATTCTTTTCGTTGTTGATTTTCTCAACAACTCCGTTCAATCCTTTCTTCTGAGATGCTTTCAATTTCATTTGTGGCACAAGTTGTCATATTCTTATCCATTCTTTTCATTCAACTCCTTCAATTCTTTCCGGAGGTTTTGTGTCATGTCTTCATCAAGTTCATTCCATCCTCTCGAGTTCATGTTCTATTCCTACCATCTTCAGTCGGAGCGCTGTCTAAATCCTTTCAGTCTTATCCATTTCTTTTCTCATTCTAACCACTCCGGTTAGAACGAGTGATTTCATAGTCTATCTGTTTCCGTCAGCTTTCGATTCTCGTCATTCTCGTCATTCCTCTCTTCTTCTCGAGTGCTCTCGATTCTTTGCTTCTTCTCATAAGTTCTTGTTTCACCTCATCCCTTTTTCCCTTCCGTCTCGGTCCTAAGATCTCGGGACGAGATCTCTTGTTAGTGGAGGAGTGTTGTAACGCCCCGGATTCGATGCGCCAGGTGTCCGCCAGTTATTCGTCAGCGTTGCCATGTCATTTTCTTGCGTGTTGCACTTTGCGATGTCATCCTATGCATTTCATATCATGTCATCATGTGCATTGCATTGCATACGTGTTCGTCTCATGCATCCGAGCATTTTCCCTGTTGTCCGTTTTGCAATCCGGCACTCCTATGCCCTCCGGCGTCTCCCTTTTTGTCTCTCGTTGTGAGCGGGTATTAAACTTTCTCGGAATGGCCCGAGGTTTGCCAAGCGGCCTTGGTATAGCACCGGTAGACCGCCTGTCAAGTTTCATGCCATTTGGAGGTCGTTTGGTACTCCAGCGGTTAACCGGATAACCGTAAAAGCCCTCTTTTGTTGCAGCCCAACACCCCTTCCAAAGTGGCCCAAAACCCAGCAAACTCCCCTCTATGCTCTCGGTCGTTCGATCACGATCACGTGGCCGAAAATCGTGCCTCATTTGGACTCTCCTAGCTCCCTCTAACTATAAATATGTGGCCTCCCCCGAAATTTCACAGTCCAAACCCCCGAAACCCTAGCCTCTTCCCCTGCGCGCCGCCGGACGCATCTCCCCGGCTGCCCGGACATGTCAGCCGCCGCGCCCCAGCCTATTCGAAGCCGCCACGTGGCCCCGGTGCCCGCGCGCCGCCGCCGG
>NC_057801.1:256237758-256245939 GCF_018294505.1 Triticum aestivum | reverse complement strand
CTCCCGCGCCGCCGTGCGCTGCCGCCCGTCCGCGTCGTGGTCCCGCGGCACCGCGCCTCGCCTCCAGCGGAGCTCGCCCGAGCTCCGGCCTCCTCTGCCTCGGCCGTCTTCTTCCCCGGCCAGATCCGGGCAAGGGGCGCCAGATCTGTCCGCCCCGGACCTCCCCGGCCTCCTCCCCGTCCAACTCCGGTAGTCGCGCCGCCCTGCTCCGACGAACCTCGAGTCCCGCGCCAGGTCTGAAGCTCTAAGGTTGACCCTCGAAAATCGTCTAAGTCCCGAATATTTTGCATCATCATGCCATGTTCGACCTGCCGTATCTCTGCATCCGTAGCTCCGTTTCATGCGTGTAATATGTCAAATTGTTCGTCTAAACGAGTACTTAAATTAGTTCCATCGCATCATTTTCATTTGAGCTCATCTTAACGCCCGAAATGCTGTTGGAAGAGTGCATGTTGATGTTAATCTGTTGGAACTGTTATAACATGCTCATTTGTCATTTTTGCCATGTTTGATGTGTGCATCCTATGAGGTTGATGTCTACATGTGTTTTGATCTATGCCATGCCATCTTTCCAGTGGTGCTATCCATGTATTTTTGTGAGTTGTGTGCTGAGTGCATCAAGCTTGTTAAGTAGGGTACTTGCTGTTGCTGTTTTCCTGACAGATTCTGTTATATTTTGTTGCTATGTAAACCTGCTCCTACAAGTCATTCCATGCATAATCTGGAGATTGTACACTAAGGATGAATTGATATACATGTCATGCTCTATCCATTCATGCCCCTGGTTGCATTTATAGCCTGCTGTATCATGTTCTTATCTTGCTCCAAAGTTGCTAAATGATGTTGTTGTCAGCCTGTTAACATTAAGTTCAGTTTTGGCCATGTGCTTTCTAGTGATCCATGCACCCTATGAACTTGTTCTTGCCATGCTTATCTTCACAAACATGCCTTATTACTGTTGGTTCCCTTGCCATGCCATGTATTGCTCTGTGGTGAGTGGTTCAAGCTCACCAACATGCCTACTTATTGTTGTTCCTGCCATGTATGAATCTGTCATATAACTTGCCATATTTACATGGGTGCCATCATATTTTCTGTGCCTTTTTGGCTCATGGTCAGTAAGGGACTTTTGTTCTATGCATTTAGTAGTATCATGCCATGCCTTTTTTTGCCATGATATGTTCCTGTAACATGTCGTTTGATAGCTCTAAACATTGCAACCTGATGTTATTTCCTGATAAGTCTGAAACTGTTATTATTTGCAATATTTCCATGTCATTCGGAGCATGTTCTAGTGTTTTTTGGAGATAGCTCAGTGTTCATGTTTTGTTATGCTTTACCAGTACTTCATGCCCATGCCTTTTGTTATTATGTTGGGGTGCTGTAGCATATTGTTTTGATGCTTGCAAGATTCCTAGTTGCTGTTATGGACAGATTGTTGTTATGACTTGTATGGAGTGTGTGTGTTGAACCGTTGCTCCGTTTTGGGTGTGCTCTATACGAAACTTGCTTGATTTTGCATGTAGTTTCATATTATCATGTTGCATCCTTGTTTTGGTGTGTTTGCTTGATGTTTGTATGCATTTTGCATCAATGCCATGCTTAACTTGTTTTGCTCATATCTTCTAGGCCGTAGCTCCGAATCTAATGAACTTTATATGTAACTTGACTAGAATTTTGTGTAGTTCATCTTTGTGCTCTTTAACTTGCTGGTTAACAACTCCAATTTAATGTTTGTTCAGATCTGGACCAATTTCGAAATTTGCATATGAGGACTTACCGGAATTGTTATATGTTGATACCGGCCTCATTTAAACTTGCCTTGATGTGTTGTTCTTGTTTGCATCATCCCTTGCCATGAGTAGCTTCATGTAGCTTTGTCATGCATCATGCTTGTTGTGCATCATGCCTTCTTCATGTGTGGTGTGTTTACCATGTTGTGTGCTTCTTCTCGATAGTTCCCGTTTCGTTGCGATCGTGAGGATGCGTTCGTCTACGCTTGGTTCGTCTTCGTGGCTTCATCTTCTTTATGGACTCGTTCTTCTTCCTAGCGGGATTTCAGGCAAGATGACCGCTACCCTGGATCTCACTATTATCATTGCTATGCTAGTTTGCTTCGTTCTATCGCTTTGCTGCGCTACCTATCTTTTGCTCATCAAGCCTCCCAAATTGCCATGAACCTCTAACCTTTGACACCATTCCTAGCAAACCATTGTTTGGCATGTTACCGCTTTGCTCAGCCCCTCTTATAGCATTGCTAGTTGCAGGTGAAGTTGAAGATTGCTCCATGGTGGACAGGGTTTATGTTGGGATATCACAATATCTCTTATATTATTAATGCATCTATATATTTGGTAAAGGGTGGAAGGCTCGGCCTTATGCCTGGTGTTTTGTTCCACTCTTGCCACCCTAGTTTCCGTCATACTGGTGTTATGTTCCCGGATTTTGCGTTCCTTATGCGGTCGGGTGATTTATGGGACCCCCCTGATAGTTCGCTTTGAATAAAACTTGTCCAGCAAGGCCCAACCTTGGTTTTACCATTTGCCTCACCACCACCTACCTTTCCCTTGGGAGTAATTAACCCAAGGGTCATCTTCATTTTAGCCCCCCCGGGCCAGTGCTTGTCTAAGTGTTGGTCCGAACCGAGCACCTGCGGGGCCACCTCGGGGAAACTCGAAGTCTGGTTTTACTCGTAGCTTGACTTATCCGGTGTTGCCCTGAGAACGAGATATGTGCAGCTCCTATCGGGATTGTCGGCGCATCGGGCGGCTTTGCTGGTCTTGTTTTACCATTGTCGAAATGTCTTGTAAACCGGGATTCCGAGACTGATCGGGTCTTCCTGGGAGAAGGAATATCCTTCGTTGATCGCGAGAGCTTATCATGGGCTAAGTTGGGACACCCCTGCAGGGTATAAACTTTCGAGAGCGGTGCCTGTCGTGGTTCTAAGCCTGACAGTAGAGTGGGGGTAGGTATGGAGAGGCAAGGTCCTAGCTATGGAGAGGTTGTAAACACAAGAGATGTACGAGTTCAGGCCCTTCTCGGAAGAAGTAAAAGCCCTACGTCTCGGAGCCCGGAGGCGGTCGAGTGGATGATGCGTATATGAGTTACAAGGTGCCGAACCCTTCTGCCTGTGGAGGGGGCTGGCTTATATAGAGTGCGCCAGGACCCCAGCCAGCCCATGTAGGAGAGGGTTTAAGGTGAGTTAAGTCTGGGGCGTTACTGGTAACGCCCCACATAAAGTGTCTTTACTATCATAAAGTCTACTTAATTACAGGCCGTTGCAGTGCAGAGTGCCTCTTGACCTTCTGGTGGTCGAGTGAGTCTTTGTGGTCGAGTCCTTCAAGTCAGTCGAGTGAGTTCCTCGTTGGTCGACTTGAAGGCGACCTCTTCTAAGGGTGTCCCTGGGCAAGGTACTTAGATCAGGTCCATGACCCTACCCTAGGTACATGTCCCCATCATTAGCCCCCGAATGGATTGAGGCTTCGAGTGAGGAAGGAGTTGATGTTGTTTCTGATTAACCTTTGCGTTGTTCTGGACCAAAGAATCTCTTCGTCGATAGTGAGCAACTTGTCTCCAGTCGACTCGATCCATTCTTTTCTTTCGTCGAGTGATCTTTCGGGCTTCGACGATCTCCGAGCGACGGATCGCGGGAAATCCCGCGTCTGACAGACTGATCTGCCGTTCGTGGATTCCGCGGGATGCGAAATTTGGGGACGCGCGCGAAGTGGAGCGGACCGCGGCGTTCGGATGGGACGGGACATAGACGCCTCGATCTCCGCGCCGCTTTCTTCGCCACGTATCCCGTCTGCATAACTGTTCCTGGATCTAAGTACTGTGCCCACCTGTCATCCACTCGGAAGGGTCCTTATAAATGCGCCCGGCGAGGATTTTTGTACTGTGCCTCAGCATTCTCTCTCTCTCTCTGCTCTCTTCGTCCCCGTCCAGCGCGCTCGCTCTCGCCCCCGCACAACTTTCCCTCGCGCATCTCGCCGGTAACGGCCAAGGAGAAGACGGCGGCGCTGGAACGTGCGAAGAAGGCGTCGGCATCGGAGAAGGCGAAGGGGAGATCCACCAGCCGCGGCGGGTCTTCGTCCAGATCCCGCCTGCCGAAGGGCTGGGTCCAAGGAGACTGGATCCAGTCGACCATCACAGAACAAGATCTCCTCGACATGGCCAACGAGGGCTTGATCCATCATGGAGCTGCGAGGCTTCCGGGGAAGGAGTGGCAGCCCCAGCCAGAAGAGGGTGAGTGTGTGCTCTTGGCCACCCATGTTGATCGTGGATTTTCTTTGCCGCCGAGTATTTTCTTCCGTGGCTTCTTGAACTTCTTTGGAGCGCAGCTCCACCACTTTACCCCAAATTCTATCGCCTATCTTGCCGCGTGCGTGTCCATGTGTGAGGGTTTCCTAGGCTGCCGACCGCACTGGGGCTTGTTCAAGCATATATTCACATGTCGCTCTCAGACCGTGAAGAAGGCGAGCCCAGGCGACGAAAGAACCCGAGTCGTCCAAATGTGTGGGGGTCTGGGGATCCAGGTGAGGAATAAGAGTACCTTCCCGCCCATGACCTTTCCCGAGTCAGTCAGAGGCTGACAGTCGACTTGGTTTTACTGCCAGGACCAGTCGACGCCGGGGCAGTCGAGTGGACTTCCTCAGTTTACCATGGACCGAGTAAACAAGCCCTCCTCTCTGAAGTTGATTCCGGAGGAGAAAGCTGACGTGAAGATGTTGATGGAGCGCGTGGTGCAGTTGGTTCGGGAGGGAGTGACGGGCATGGATCTCTTGGAGGTCTTCCTTAGGCATCGTATCCAGCCCCTTCAGTTCCGGAGCCACTGCATGTGGCTGTACTGTGGGACTGAAGACGAGACTCGGGTCCATCCAGAAGCAGTCGACGATGTCACTCTGGAAAGATGGATGGCCGCCGTTACCGGAAACAAGGATAACCCACGCGGAGCCAGAAGGATTCCTCCACTCAACCACAACAGTGATCCAGACAAGGTAGGCCTGTTCTGCTCTCCACTGTGTTCTCGTCATATTTATCTCTGTTTATTCTGCCGATTGATCAGTTGATCCTTGTCTTGATATCTACCAGGCCCTCACCAAGCTGTACTCGATGCCCAATGGAGCTCAGGCTCCGACTGAGGAGGGTGAGGCGAGTGGGGGCGAGAGCCAGGAGGAGGAGGAGTGGGACTCGGACGTTGCTGAGAACGATGATGATGATGACGACGATGACGGTGATGAAGATGACGCTAAAGACGAGGAAGAAGAGGAGGAGGAGGTCGTACCACCGCGCTCAGAAAGGCGGTCGAAGCTTGTCCACGACCCTTCGACTGAACGTGGCAAGGGGGTTGCGACCGTTGCTCAGTCGACCAAGCGCCCTCGGACCACCTCTCCGGCGCAGACTGAAAGGGCGCCGAAGCAGTCCAGGGCGGCTCCGTCAAAGCCGACCAAGCTCCTGCCGAAGATGAAGGTGTCCATCCCTACCATATCAGGGTAATCATGCTGCTTAAGTCTTCTTACTTTGTGTGAACTTTGTCTCTGGTTGACGCTGAAGTAAGTCGACTGATTCTTTGGAGTTTGCAGTGCTGCTACTTCTGAGACCTCACCCCGAGCTGATGACCATGAGATGGAGGACGCAGCAACCTCAAAACCAGGTACTATACTCTCAACGCCACTTTTAGTCGACTGATTCATGATCTCTAACTCTGATTCTTTTCTGTAGCTCCATCCAATGTTGTTATCACTCTCCCTGACGATGATGAAGATGAGGAACCACTGAAGCATAGAATGAGAAGGAAGGCGTCTGCCAGCGGGGCGACCCAGGATGTGACGGTGCCTGAGACTCAGGTCGCGACGGAGGAGAACACCACTCGACACACCGTATCCTTCACAGATCCGCTGACAAGTGCTCCGCAGCCCTCTCTCTTCACGACGCACCACGTCCCAGAGGACCAAGCTGGCGCGGCGAAGGAGGCGATACGCCAGGCAGGAATCATGATGGAGCAATTGAAGACCATCCGGGATGCGAGCCAGGAAGCTTACGACGCCAGTTCTGCCCTCCAAAGCAATGTTCAGGTCAGTCGACCACCGTTCGTTCTCCAGTATTTACCGTAGTCACCCACCGGGTGTGTCGATTTAAACTTCGTGATAGCGGGGGCACGCTGAGTGCACCCGCTGGGTGTAGTCCCCAAGGCTAAGATCGACTGCTGGCAGTCGGCCTTAGGCTTTATAATTTCAGTCTTTCCATCGTTCGACCATGTCGACTGGATTTCACAAACCGGTCGACTGGTCGACTCTGTCTTCAATAGTATTAGTGGGGGCACGCTGAGTGCACCCACTGGGTGTAGTCCCCAAGGCTAAGGTCGACTGCTGGCAGTCGGCCTTAGGCTTTATAATTTCAATCTTTCTGCCAGTCGACTATGTCGACTGGATTTCACAAACCGGTGGGGGCACGCTGAGTGCACCCACTGGGTGTAGTCCCCGAGACTGTGGTCGACTGCTTGCAATTGATCACAGTCTTAGAGAATGCATCTTGCTCTTTTTTTTGAGGTCGACTGGTCGACTTTGTCTTTAACAGGATTAGTGGGGGCACGCTGAGTGCACCTGCTGGGTGTAGTCCCCGAGACTACGGTCGAATGCTTGTATTCGGCTGTAGTCTTAGAAACGTGTGGTTTTTCCTTTTTCACTCGGAAGTGAATTATATTTGACATTTAGTCGATTGGTTCTTCTCAGAACTCCTGTGATCTTGTGGCTCGCTACTCTGAGCTGGAAAACAAGCACACTCAACTCGAGCTGAGCTTGAAGCTGGTTCATTAGAAGCTGACGAAGGCAAAGGAGGAGACCGAAGGTATGTTTGGTGAGACCCTAATGACTGCTTTTCCCCTTGCTTGTTTCAAAATCTGATCTTGCTGTAACTTGAAGGTAAGGTAAGGGAGGCCCAACAGAAGAAAGACCTCGAACTAGCTGAGAAGATCAAGCTAGCTGACGAGAAGTTAGCTTCAGTCACCAAGCTTGAACAAGACAATACCAATCTGAAAGCTGCTCTTGGGATCGCCAACAAGGAGGTCAGTCGACTAAAAACTGATAAAGCTGCCCTGACCGACCAAGTCAGTAAGTTGACTGGGAAGAAAAATGATCTAGAGGCCTTCCTTAGTGTTCTTGCCAAGAAGCTATTTCTTATGCTTGAAGGTAAACCTCTATGCTCGGCAAACATTTCCAATCGTGATTTTTCCATTCGACCATCCCCTTGACTCAGTGATCATCCTTGCAGAATTTTGCCAAAACTTTGAAGAAGAAACTAGCCGGCTGGAGCCAAACCTCGACCCCGTCAATTCTCCGGTGAACGACGAAGTTGCCATGGATATTTTCCGACTGGAGTCTCGTGTTGCAGCTGTCGTGGACTATCTCGCAAGGCTGAAGGCCGCCACATCTTGCATCGACTCGACGCTCTGGCCTGAGGAGACACTTCAGAATGACCTTGAGTCGCTGATGGCCCGCTTGAACACGATCCCTGGTCGAGTGCAGGAATGGAAGAAGTCTTCGGCTCGGTGTGGTGCAGATGTTGCTCTGTGTCTGGCCCGAGTCTACTGTAAAGATGCGCGAGAAGAGAAGCTGGCGGCCCTTCGGGTGGCCAACACCAAGAAACACGACTTCAGGTCCTTTATGGAAACTTTCCTTGTGGCTGCCACTCGGATCGCCGACGGAATTGACCTTGATGAATTCGTTGCACCTTCCAGCCCTCCACAGGAGGGGTAAAAAACTTCTTCTGGCTCGACGCTTTAAATTTGCCTCGGTATGCCGAGTGGAATTGTAACCGATAAACCTTAGCAGGATTAACGCCTGAGCACTTTCGGTTCCTTTAGATACTGATTCGAACTTGAATTTGGTGCTTGAATATGATTACTTTTGGCTCGAAATGTCTTTTGCAGGTTCAAAGCAGGGCGCCTTTACTGCAATCGACTTATTCCTTAGTCCACTTAGGCGAGCACTGGGCTGCGGCTGAGCCTCCGAGTGGAAGTCCGGCTTACCACTCGGTAGGATTTTTATAACTTAGGCGAGTACTTGGACTGCAGCTAAGCCTCTGAGTGAGAGGTTTGCTCTTCACTCGGTAGGATTTTTGTAACTTAGGCGAGCACTGGGCTGCAGCTAAGCCTCCGAGTGGAAGTCCGGCTTACCACTCGGT
>NC_057801.1:256200005-256237223 GCF_018294505.1 Triticum aestivum | reverse complement strand
AACTTAGGCGAGCACAGGGCTGCAGCTAAGCCCCCGAGTGAGAGGTTTGCTCTTCACTCGGTAGGATTTTTACAAACTTAGGCGAGCACAGGGCTGCAGCTAAGCCCCCGAGTGAGAGGTTTGCTCTTCACTCGGTAGGATTTTTACAAACTTAGGCGAGCACAGGGCTGCAGCTAAGCCCCCGAGTGGAAGTCTGGTTTACCACTCGGTAGGATTTTGATAACTTAGGCGAAACGGATTCGCAGCTAAGCCTCCGAGTGGGAGTCTGGCTCACCACTTGGTAGGATTTTTACAAACTTAGGCGAAACGGATTCGCGGCTAAGTCACCCACTGAGGGGGAATTTTATTGGACAAAAATAAAAGTGACAAAAATTACGGAGGAACTATGACACTATTATTTTGAGGTCCATGGACTACAGAAGTACTTTATTGCAACTCATCCGAGTGATAAAACTTATGTATAAAATGGGCGGAGTAGTTCCGCGTTCCAAGCTCGGGGCTCGTCGATATTATGCTCGACGTTGTAAAGACGGTACGCCCCGTTGTGGAGAACCTTGGTGATGATGAAGGGACCTTCCCAAGAAGGAGCAAGCTTGTGTGGTTTGTGCTGATCCACTCGGAGAACCAAATCTCCTTCCTGGAAGGCTCGACCTCTCACATTTCTGGCGTGGAAACGACGCAAATCTTGTTGGTAGATGGTCGACCGGATCAGAGCCATCTCCCTTTCTTCCTCTAAAAGGTCGACTGCGTCCTGCCGCGCTTGTTCAGCTTCTGCTTCGTTGTAGATTTCAACTCGAGGAGCATTGTGGAGAAGATCACTCGGCAAGACTGCTTCAGCTCCGTAGACCAAGAAGAATGGAGTTCTTCCGATCGACCGATTAGGTGTGGTCCGCAGTCCCCAAAGCACTGAGGGAAGTTCGTCGACCCAAGCTCCAGCTGCATGCTTGAGATCACGCATCAGTCGGGGTTTCAATCCCTTGAGAATCAGGCCATTGGCTCACTCTGCTTGTCCATTCGACTGCGGATGGGCGACTGAAGCGTAGTCGACCCGTGTGCCTTGGGAGCTACAGAAATCTCTGAATTCCTCCGAGTCAAAGTTCGACCCATTATCCGTAATGATGCTGTGTGGGACTCCATATCTGAATATTAGTTCCCTGATGAAGCTAACAACAGTACTGGTGTCAAGGTTCTTGATTGGTTTAGCCTCGATCCACTTGGTGAACTTGTCGACTGCCACCAGTACATGCGTGAAGCCGCTTCGTCCTGTTCTCAAAGGACCGACCATGTCCAATCCCCATACTGCGAAAGGCCAGACGAGTGGGATGGTCTTCAGAGCCGATGCAGGCTTGTGCGACATATTCGAGTAGAACTGACATCCCTCGCACTTATCCACTATCTCTTTTGCCATCTCATTCGCCTTTGGCCAGTAAAATCCGGCTCGGTATGCTTTGGCCACGATGGTCCGAGAGGACGCATGATGACCACAGGTTCCCGAGTGGATATCATTGAGGATGAGTCGACCTTCTTCTGGTGTTATGCACTTCTGACCAACTCCAGTCGCGCTTTCTCTGTATAATTGTCCTTTGATTACGGTAAAGGCCTTAGATCGACGGACGATCTGTCGAGCCTCTTCCTCATCCTCTGGAAGCTCTTTCCTCAGGATATACGCGACATATGGAACCGTCCAGTCGGGAATGACCACCAAGACCTCCATGATCAAGTCGACCACCGCTGGGACTTCAACCTCAGTCGGATCTGTGGCACTCTTGGGCTGCGGGGTTTCTTCGGTGAAAGGATCTTCTTTGACTGACGGAGTGTGTATATGCTCCAAGAACACTCCACTCAGAATGGCTTCTCTCTTGGAACCTATCTTCGCTAGATCATCAGCTGCTTGATTTTTCAGTCGGGGTATATGATGGAGCTCCAACCCCTCGAACTTCTTTTCCAGCTTCCTCACTGCACTGCAGTATCCAGTCATGGCTGGGCTTCTCACGTCCCACTCCTTCATCACCTGGTTGACCACTAAATCCGAGTCGCCATAGACCATCAGGCGACGGACGCCGAGTGAAATGGCCATGCGCAACCCATATAAGAGGGCCTCATATTCTGCCTCATTGTTGGAGGAATCAAAGTGAATCTGGAGCACATATCTGAGCTTATCTCCTCTGGGGGAAACCAGGACAACCCCAGCACCGGAACCATTCAACATCTTGGAGCCATCAAAGAACATGGTCCAATGCTCCGAGTGAACTTCAGTCGGCTGCTGCTGTTCAATCCACTCGGCGAGGAAATCTGCTATTGCCTGGGACTTAATGGATTTCTTTGCCTCAAACTTGATATCAAGGGGAAGAAGTTCAATCGCCCATTTGGCCACTCGACCAGTTGCATCTCTGTTGTGCAAAATCTCTGATAGTGGAGCGTCGCTGACGACTGTGATGGAATGATCAGAAAAATAATGAGCAACCTTCTTTGTGGTCATGTATATTCCATACACAAGCTTCTGATAATGAGGATATCTCTGCTTGGATGGAGTCAAGACTTCAGACAAATAATACACTGGACGCTGAACTTTGAGAGCTTTTCCTTCTTCTTCCCGCTCGACCGTAAGCACAGTACTGACGACTTGTCCTGTGGCTGCGATATAGAGCAACAGAGGCTCTTTGCTGATTGGAGCAGTAAGCACCGGCTGGGTGGAGAGCAGAGCTTTTAGCTCGGCAAATGCTGCATCGGCTTCTAGAGTCCACTCGAACTTGTCTGTCTTCTTCATCAGTCAGTAAAGAGGCAATGCCTTTTCACCGAGTCGTGAGATGAATCGACTTAATGCGGCCAAGCATCCAGTAAGTTTCTGGACATCGTGCACTTGCACAGGGCGTTTCATTCGGAGAATAGTACCAATCTTCTCTGGATTAGCGTCGATTCCCCGTTCGGAAACGAGAAAACCGAGTAACTTGCCACCAGGAACTCCAAATGTGCACTTTGATGGATTGAGCTTGATATCATACCTTCTGAGGTTGGCAAATGTTTCGGCGAGATCAGCGAGCAGGTCGGAACCTTTTCGTGTCTTGACAACGATATCATCCATATATGCTTCCACATTCCGACTGATTTGAGTGAGTAGACACTTCTGAATCATTCGCATAAATGTGGCTCCGGCATTCTTGAGGCCGAATGGCATGGTGATATAGCAGAAGCACCCGAATGGAGTGATGAAAGTTGTTTTTACTTCGTCGGGTCCGTACAGACGGATCTGGTGGTACCCGGAGTAGGCATCTAGAAAAGACAATCTCTCGCATCCCGCGGTCGAGTCAACAATTTGATCTATGCGAGGGAGAGGAAAATGATCTTTCGGGCAGGCCCAGTTGATGTGTTTGAAATCAATGCACATTCGGAGTGATTTGTCCTTCTTAGGAACCATGACGACATTAGCGAGCCACTCGGAGTGGTATATCTCTCGGATAAATTCTGCCGCCAATAGTCGAGCCACTTCCTCACCAATGGCTTTTCTCTTCTGGACGGCGGACCGCCGAAGATGCTCTTTGACTGGTTTTGCAGATGAGTCGACTCTTAGGCGATGCTCAGCCAGTCCCCTGGGAACACCTGGCATGTCAGCGGGCTTCCATCCAAAAATGTCCCAGTTCTCACGGAGGAACTGGATGAGCGCTTCTTCCTATTTTGGGTCGAGTGTTGTGGAGATGCGGGTCGGGGCTGCATCGGGGTCGGTCGGGTGAATGTGAACAGGCTTCGTCTCACCGGACGACTGAAATGCAGACTCTGTGGCGGGTTTCTTGGATCGCAGCAAGTCACTCGGATCTGCGTTTTGCTTGTATTCTTCGAACTCGACCACTGTCACCTGGGAATCAGCAATCTTTGAGCCCTTCTGAAAGCACTCTTCTGCCTTTTTCCGATCACCGGTGACAGTGATAACTCCTTTGGGGCCGGGCATCTTCAATTTGAGGTACATGTAACATGGTCGAGCCATGAACCGTGCGTAAGCTGGTCTCCCCAAAATGGCATGATATGCGCTCTGAAAATCCACGACCTCAAACGTCAACTTTTCTTTGCGAAAATGTTTCGAATCACCAAACACCACGTCCAAAGCTATTTGGCCGAGTGACTCGGCTTTCTTCCCTGGTATAACTCCATGAAAGCTCATGTTACTAGTGCTCAGTCGGGACATCGGAATGCCCATTCCTTTCAGTGTGTCTGCATACAATAAATTCAGCCCGCTTCCACCGTCCATCAGCACTTTTGTCAGTGGAGTGCCTTCGACAACTGGATCGACCACCAAAGCTTGCCTCCCAGGGGTGGCAATATGAGTCGGGTGATCAGATTGGTCGAATGTGATGGGTATTTGAGACTATTTCAGATAATTTTCTTTTATTGGGGCAACCATGTTCACCTCTCGGTTAATGACTTTCAATCGACTCTTGCTTTCCACATCTGCAAAGATCATCAGAGTGGAGTTGATATGCGGATATCCTCCCTCACTGTCCTCCTTGTCTTCGGCCTTGTCCGACTCCTTCTCCTTGTCCTTAGACTGTTTTCCCTGAAACTGTTGGATCAGGAGTCGACATTGGCGAGTGGTATGCTTCGGGTAGATGATATTCCCCTCTTCGTCTTTCTTCATGTGGATGTGACATGGCATATCCATTACGTCATTCCCTTCTTTATCCTTTACCTTCTTGGGGTTCCAGGATCCTTTTGGTTTCCCCTTAAACTTTCCCTGAGTCACGGCGAGAGCCTCTCCAGGAGCTGCCGGTTCAGCCTTCCGCTTCTGTTTCCGACTGGTGTTTCCTTTTTCCGACTGACTCGGCTTGTGCTTGCCGCTTCGGAGTCAGTCTTCTTCTTCGCCGTTGGCGTACTTGGTAGCAATCTCCATCATCCGACTCAAGGTCATGTCACCGGTTCGACCAAACTTCAAACTCAGTTCTCTGTTCTTGACGCCATCTTTGAAGGCGCAGACTGCCTGATGATCAGACACATTCTCCACAGTGTGGTGCAAAGTGATCCATCTCTGAATATACTCTCTGAGAGTCTCATTCATCTTCTGCACGCAGACTTGCAACTCTGTCAGTCCAGCTGGTCGCTTGCAAGTTCCTTCAAACGTTCTGATGAACACTCGGGACAAATCTTCCCAAGTGTAAATGCTGCTAGGCGGTAATTGAGTTAACCATGCCCTAGCAGAACCTTCCAGCATGAGGGGCAAATGCTTCATGGCCACCTCGTCGTTCCCACCACCAATCTGAACTGCCACTCGGTAGTCCTCGAGCCAAGTTTCTGGCTTAGACTCACCAGTGAACTTGCTGACTCCTGTTGCCAACCTGAAATTGGGAGGGATAACTGCGGCTCTGATAGCTCTGCTGAAACATTCAGGACCAGAAACATGCACTCGACTGCTTGTGGGCGCATCTCTGTCGAGTCCGCCTCGATGGGCTCTGTTCCGGTCGACCAACCCTTGCACGATAATGGATCGCGCATCGAAGCCTGGTTCTCTGGGGTCGACTGGAACCCTTCACCCTGTGCTGTACTGACGCCTGTCATCTTGCTGCCGAAGAGCGTAAGACCCACCCCTCGGAGGGGAATTGGGCGCTCGACGCCTATCATCTCGGTCGAGTCGGTCACCATATTGATCTCGCCGATTCTCGCGCCCTTCACGCCGCGGGGGCGATCTGGGGCTGTGAGCCGACTGAACCGTATTCGCAGTGACAGATCGACTGTGAGTTCTGTTGCGCGACTGAGACACGGCTGAATTCTGATCTCCTGCTGCCCGGAGCAGATCCCTGATCTGCATCAAACCTCTGCCAGCTTCCGACTGAGAAGGCTGGATGGACTCTGCTATATGGGTCGCAGCTGCTAAATTCTGGACTGGGGTTCGATATACCTGAGTCGGTGGGAAGAGTTGACGTTGACTGGTGTCGGGAACTCGTTGCCGCGCGCGCTCGTCGAGTGCTCGCTGAAGATTCTCCAGTCGAGTGCGTTCAGCCAAATTGGCCAGACGTGCCTCCTCCAAGGCACGAGCCTCGGGGGTTTCTCCTGCGATGGGAGTACGCAAAGCATCCACGTTCCTGCGGCGAAGTTCCTCTCTTTGCAGAGAGTCGAGTGGCTCGGGCTGGTACTCTTCGTGGCCTCGTGCGGGGTCGCCTCCGTCACCTGCTCCACCATCACGGGCGAAGCCAGGGGGACTGCGGGGCCCGTCGACCATCAAGATTTCTGCCGCTGGATCACTGCTATCGCACTCGGATGCCGTCTCTACGGAGCCAGTCGACAGATCGAACAAGCCGTAGAGAGATTCGTCGGGCTCAATTGCCGCAACTTGGGTGGTGGCCGATTGGCGAGCCACCACGTGCCTCACCCATCGCTGAAGCCTCGACCGGCCCGAGCGCTTGCGCTGGCGGGAGACCGGGAGGGTGGACAATGGAGGAGTCGACCGATACGGGGTCGACGGTTGCCGTAGCAGAACGCCGCGGACACATGCGCGAAAATGCGTCGCACCGCGGACGGGGAGCGCATCAACGTCGAGCGGAGCCTCCTGGAGCCAGGCGGAGTCGTCGGCGATGAAGGTGAGAGTGCCGAGACGGATCTCTCAACCCTCGACCAAAACTCCAGCAACCACCATGATGAAAGTACTCGGAAGAATCGCAACTTCTCCACAAAATCGCTAAAACACCTGCCCCACGGTGGGCGCCAACTGTCGTGGTTCTAAGCCTGACGGTAGAGTGGGGGGTAGGTATGGAGAGGCAAGGTCCTAGGTATGGGGAGGTTGTAAACACAAGAGATGTACGAGTTCAGGCCCTTCTCGGAAGAAGTAAAAGCCCTACGTCTCGGAGCCCGGAGGCGGTCGAGTGGATGATGCGTATATGAGTTACAAGGTGCCGAACCCTTCTGCCTGTGGAGGGGGGTGGCTTATATAGAGTGCGCCAGGACCCCAGCCAGCCCACGTAGGAGAGGGTTTAAGGTGAGTTAAGTCTGGGGCATTACTGGTAACGCCCCACATAAAGTGTCTTTACTATCATAAAGTCTACTTAATTACAGGCCGTTGCAGTGCAGAGTGCCTCTTGACCTTCTGGTGGTCGAGTGAGTCTTCGTGGTCGAGTCCTTCAAGTCAGTCGAGTGAGTTCCTCGTTGGTCGACTGGAAGGCGACCTCTTCTAAGGGTGTCCCTGGGCAAGGTACTTAGATCAGGTCCATGACCCTACCCTAGGTACATGTCCCCATCAGTGCCCGCGGTTATGTGGCAGATGGGAATTTGTTAATGTCCGGTTGTAGATAACTTGACACCAGATCCGATTTAAAACGCATCAACCGCGTGTGTAGCCGTGATGGTCTCTTCTCGGCGGAGTCCGGGAAGTGAACACGGTCTTTGGGTTATGTTTGACGTAAGTAGGAGTTTAGGATCACTTCTTAATCATTGCTAGTTGACGACCGTTCCTTTGCTTCTCTTCTCGCTCTCCTTTGCATATGTTAGCCACCATATCACGCTTAGTCGCTGCTGCAACCTCACCACTTTACCCCTTCCTTTCCCTTTAAGCTTTGCTAGTCTTGATACCCATGGTAATGGGATTGCTGAGTCCTCGTGGCTCACAGATTACTACAACAACAGTTGCAGGTACAGCATTATGCGATGATCTTGACGCGAGAGCAATGCTTGCTTGCGTTGAGTTCTTCTTCTACTTCTTCGATCAGGGATAGGTTCCAGCTCGGCAGCCTGGGCTAGCAGGGTGGATGTTGTTTGAGTTTCTGTTTATGATTCATCCGTAGTCGGATGTTGTTCTTGTATGTTGTATTGTTGTATTCATGTGACATTGTATGTATTGGATGTATCCCCACTATTATGTAATGTTGATGTAATGATATCCACCTTGCAAAAGTGTCTTCAAGATGCGCTTCTATCCTTGGTGGGACCTTCGAGTTCCTTTAGGATAGGTTCGCATCTTGGGCGTGACATAGGAGTTCTTACTGGACTTGGTGGATTGGCAGCTGGGCTTGGCGGATCAGCAGATTGGCTTGTTGGATTCATTTCTGGCGGATCAGCAAAAGTGTCCTAACCCTGAGGTACCGGGTCATCCAGAGCAATGTCAGCATTTTGATCAAGCGCCTCTGAGGTCCTCTCCGATTCAGTGGCCGGATTATCATCAGTCGGTGTAGTCAGCTTGGCTTTTTTGCTAAGTCTGGCTTTGGCACTAAAAAGAACAAATACAAAGGTTAGTACAATAAACCGGTGCAAGGCATAAAAACTAAGTCTACTACGCTTACCCAGGAACGGTCTTGAGTGGAGGCATATGTGTGGTTGATGAATCACCAGAGGATGAATTGAAAGTTCACTGATAATTCGAATTAGATGGATTAAGAGGATATTGGAAGTAACCCGCCTTGGGATAAAGTGTATTAGAAGTACAAGAGACGTCTTGACGATGCTCGCAAATCGGGGAATACGGTAAACCGGAAGAGGTAACCACTTGACCACTGTGTCCGGTTGTGCGGCGAGCTTCTTGCTACTGTGTCTTCAAACAAAAGTGCGGATCCAAATGAGCAAGAGGATGTGAATGTTTTACTTTTTGTACTGCCCGACGAAGTTTTGGTACTGGCACATGATTTGAATCGGAGGATAGAACAATTACCTCTGCATCACTGGCATGGCTAGCTTCCGCATCATCCTGATAATAATCATTGTCAATGAGGTGTATGAAAAAAGAACTAAGAGAATCTAATTCTACCTCTGAGTTCGGGTCATCAAGCTCTTCATCATTGGGCAAATCAGAGGGTTCGGCGGTTTTCTTCTTCGCTGGCTTCTTTATAGCCTTAGTCTTGCTGCGGGGTGCTCTTGCCGGTTTATCCTGGGGCTTGGCCGGTTTATCTTGTGATTTCTTCTTCCAGAACGGATCATCACCCTGCACAGGTGGATAATAAATTATAAAGGAATATTTAAGAAAGGACGGATTAAACTAAAAATGAGGCAATTCTTACAACTAGCGGTTTATTGGAAGTGCAGAAGGGACTAAGCCCTACTCGACTGCAGACAGCTTCCGGTTCATTCAGTATTTTCTTAACAGCTTCAATAATTTCATCCTCTGTTAGCTGAATATCAATATGACGTTGAGGATCTTTCAAGTTCCCCGTGTACTCACACATTAAACCGGGGCGCCAGCTTAAAGGCAGAACGCTCCAAGATATCTAGCAGCGGACGAAGTCAACACCTGTTAAACTGTTTGCCATAAAGGCTATGAGTTTTGAGAGTTGAGGTGCATAGTTGGACCGTTCCTTGGCAGTCAGCCTCTGAGGGAATGGATGAGTATTGCTAAGACAGTGAGGGCGGTAACCCGGCAGAGGATTTTCGCTAGTTGGAGATGTGTCTTTACAATAAAACCAAGTCTGATTCCAATCCTTGGTGTGACTATGAAGCTTGGCGTGAGGGAAACTGACATCTCTCCTCTTTTGAATTGCCATCCCACCAAGCTCAGTGTTAGGTCCATCTGTGAATTCTGTGCGATGGTTCAAATAAAAGAAATCTCTGAATAATTCAACTATGGGTTCTTCCTGAAGATAGGCCTCACAAAACACTTGGAAATCGCAAATATTGGACACAAAGTTTGGTCCAATATCTTGAGGGTGGAGTTGGAAGCTGGTAAGCACATCACGGATTTTTTTGATCCGAGAGGGCTGAACCCTCGATTCAGATGATCAGTAAAAACAATCACTTCATCATTCTGAGGCTCAGGATGATGTTCTAAACCCAGGACTCTCCAGTGGATGGTTTCCTTGCTCGCTAAAGCGTCAGTCACAACATACAAAGTCAGTTGCTCTTCAGTAACCCGAGAAGGGACCCAATTGCAAGCATAAAACATCTTGGCCATATAAACAAGAAGATGGAAAGAGGGCCAAGGCCTATTTAAGGTTTTGATTGATGCAGATAATCCGGTTTAAAAGACTGGAAAAACAAATTGAAACCTATGCGCATGATAACCCGGAGCTTTATATTAAGGGTGAGTTGGCGGTTTAAAAGGAGGGCTACTGGTACCTAGCGGGTCATCATTTTCTAAAAGTATAAACCGCCTACAATGGCGTGGAAGTTACAGATCTGAAAAATTCCTAAGTGTTGTACAAACCGATTTCACAAGTTGGTGTTGTAATTTTGGATCTACCACAGTTCTAAAAAGGAGATAAATTTTAAACCTAAAATTGCGACAGCAGAGGAACACATATGCTCAGACGGGATCTTATGCAGAGAAGGGTATCTTCTGTGATTGGAAAGGGATGCTAAACTACTGTTGCTCGCCTTTACTATCAGATTCAGATCAAACTACGTGATCTAAAAGAAGAAAGTAAGGAACGGTGAAGAACGCTGATGAACAGCGGAAACCCTAATGCAGATCTGTTATATGAGAAGAGAAGTTCGTACTGACGTTGCTAAACAGCGGAGGAGGTGTCGCATTTCTCTGGTTAGATCGGGTTGATGCAGCGGCCATTAGCGGTGTGGAAGCGAAGGTCGACGGCGGCGGCTGCGCTCGAAGCTCTGAGGCGACGCGAGGAAGACGATGAGGCGAAGGGGCATGAAGGGGAAAGGAAAGAATGACCCTTGGCCATATTTATAAGGCGAAGGGATAAGTGACAGGCGCGGGGATCGAGGAACATAAAAAATGGATATCTGACACAGCTATCGCCTCGGTTTTTGGAGGGTCATTAATGAAAAGGATGTATTTACAGGTTTTTATATAGAGATGACGTCATGGCGGTTTACCAAGTGCATATGGAAATGATGTCATGGCGGTTTACAAGATTCTTTGAAGATCAAGGAGTTTTTCTAAGGATTGAAGATTGACATGAACAGGTTCAAATCAATCTGGGGCCTAATGTTGGGGATATAACTACTGGGTTATGCTCATCTGTATTGAAGCCCATGAAGACAAGGAGTATGGAGCTTTATTATTGAAGCTTAGAGGCCTAGAGCCCAAGGGCGGATTAAGGCCCATAGGCATAAACCGTTATGAATTATGTAACTCGTGTTGTAAGTTAGGGAAAGGTAGAAACCGAGCCGGACACTTGTATGAGGCAACCTCTGTATTCTGTAAACCGCCGAGCGTCAACCTATGTATATAAAGGGACGACCCAGCGGCGATTCAGGGACGAGAAACAACAAATCATGAGATAGGTAAAGCAGATTCGCTCCTTGCTCATCGAGATCCCATCAATTCCACCACAACTGGATCATAGGCTTTTACCTTCACCACAAGGGGCCGAACCAGTATAAACTTCCCGTGTCCTTTGTCCGGTTTAACCCCTTTAAGATAATCTCGTAGAGATGGCTCCATGACTAAGTCCTCTCACTAGGACATCTGACGTGTTAATTCCACGACACTCTTGCTCCTGCTCGTCGTTGCCGTGCCCCCATTACTCTCAATCCTTCGCCTCCTCCCAGCCGCCCTGGTGCCCAAAACCAACAAGGGCAAGGGGGTGGCCAAGGATGCCGGGGAGAGGTAGGTGGCGGTGCGGCGGGCGCAGTTCGCCTACTTCTCCCCATCGATGGTCGATGCGATTCACCTCAAGGACTTCTTCAGGCCTCTATGGGGGACGGAGACGACGGGGCACCCTGCCACGCGCGTCATCCCTGCCGATTGCGCCAAGGCCGGCCCAAATTGGTACCCCTTTTTCATTGATTTCTTCTCCTACGGGCTCTGCCCCCCTTTCTCTGATTTCTTCAACGATGTCATGCGCACCTTCGGCTTCTGTCTTTTGGATCTTACACCGAACGCCGTGGCATGCATGGCGTTCTTTGCCCACCTCGGTGAGGGTTTCGCTGGGGTGCTTCCCAGCACGACGCTCTTCCGCCACTACTTCTACCCTCGCCTCCAACCAGGGGGCGCCCTCTCCGGGAGCATCTCCTGGATCCCGAGGGTCCAAGAGAAAGGCACGTATCCGGAGGGTGCCCACAAGGAGAGATGGGAGGAGTGGCGGGGTCGGTGGTGCTGGATCGAGGAGAAGAACCCGCTGTAGTTCTGCCGGGTTCGTCAGAGCCTGCCGACCCGCAGCGAGGAATGGAGCGACCTCGACGCCAACGACAGGAAGCTTTCGATCGCCACCACCAGGATCCATCGCCTCACCATGGTCGGGCTCACCCTTGAGATGATTGGGGCAGACTTCATCCGCTGCCGAATCGCCCCGTTGCATAACAAGGGGAGGTCATCCTAGGACTTCAGGAATGCGGCCGATGTCATGAGGCTCCGCCCCGGCCTGAAGCATAATTTCACGATGATGGGCCATGCCCATTTCTGTCAGAGGCTCTTTCAGCTTGATGTGTTCAGCGACGGCAGGGTGGAGAGGACCGGCAGGGCTGCGAAGGCCGGCAAGGTCATCAAGGGGCCCCTGTTTGGGTTGTCACCGGGTGTGTTCCCGCTGAGCAACAATTCTTGCCAGTCTGCCATCCTTGACATGATGCCGGTTTTCAACGCGCACGGCCTCGACCCGTCCTGGGCCGAGCCCCTAGCACGCGAGGTGCAGTTGACAACTTGTCGGAAGGCTATGACCACGACGAGCCACTGCTCATCGAGGAGACCACTTAGGCGGAGCTGGACTACATCACCGCCAGGGTGGCGGAGGTGGAGCTCGCCAGGGAGGCCGGCAGCGCTGGCGGCGTGGAGGACGAAGCCGACGTGGCCGCGGAGGAGAGGGGGCTCGCCCAGTGGGCGGGGTCTGCCGGGGAGGCCAGCGGCGTCAACACTGAGGCCTCCCTTGTGGAGGATGTGGTCGAGGAGTTGACCGAGGGGGAGGCCGAGGCCAACAACCCTCCGACCATGGGAAAAAAGTGTGTCTTGCAGCGGGCCAGCTCTGGCGAGCCGGTCCGACCCGGCAGGACCGAACTGCGGCAAGGGACCCAGGGGGAGTCCATGCGCCAGACGAGGGCCGTGACAGCGAAGAAGGCGGCAAAGACCGCGGTGGCAAAGAAGAAAGCGACCGCCTCTTCTTCGTCCAAACGTTGTCGGACTCCATCCCCTTCCCCTCCTCCTGCAGATGTCGACACGGAGGTCGTCTTTGATTTTGGATCTCTCAGCCCAAGGAGGAAGAGGAAGGCAGCGGGAGAGGAGGTGGAGGACGAGTAAGCGTCTGCCCTTCGTCAGCTCCGTTCTTTTAGACCGCGCTGCTTTTCTTGACTTGTTTTTGTCTTTGTAGGGACAGGGAGACGCTGGCCCAGAGGGTGGCAAAGAGGGCCAAGGCATCGGCGGGCGAACATCCCCCAGCGGGCGCATCATGCACAGTGGTGGTGGAGATCAGCCCAAACAGCAGCCCCCGGCTCAGCCCCCAGCGTGCGTTCACCATTCACTCTTCACCAACATGCGTTGGGGTACGATCCCTTGGCTCTAACCTTGTCGTGGCTGCAGGAGGAGGACGGCAGCAGGAGGAGCCACCGAGGGCCACCCCCAACACGCCACCCCCGTCAACCACGCCGCCCGGAGGGGCGTCCCCGGCAAGGGCGCCGAGCACCGAGCCCATGCGCATGGAGGAGGAGGTGAACTTGGGCGCTGGTGGCCCCGTCCCGACGATGGACGTTGGCGGGGAGGGAGCCACTTCTTCCCATCCCGCCACGGGTAATCCATTTGCTTTCTGTCCCCGTTCTTTCCTCTTCTTCTTGAACCTTGGTCTTGGCTTCGCCTCATTTTCCCTTCTCGGTATCCAGATCCTCCCTCGGCGGATCGGGAGGACATCGACACCGTCATCGAGGAGGTCGCCAAGGACGCTCAGGCCACAGCCGACAAGATCGCCACCGAGGAGGCCGCCGAGACCGCTACTGAGGACACTGCCAAGGGGCCTGCCGGAGGAACCGGCAAGGCTGCTACCGAGGAGGCCGGCAAGGGCGCTGCCGAGGAGGCCGGCAAGGGGCCTGCCGGGGAGGCCAGCAAGGCCACTGCTGAGGAGGGGGTAGTCGACGATCAACCCTCCTCCTCTGCTGCCTCTAGCTCGGGCAGGTACTTGAAGGTGGGAGATGACATGTTCGTCCACCTTCCGGGGACGGCGGGCACTAGGGCGCCTGTCGGTGTCAAAACCGGCGGATCTCGGGTAGGGGGTCCCGAACTGTGCGTCTAGGCGGATGGTAACAGGAGACAAGGGACACGATGTTTTTACCCAGGTTCGGGCCCTCTCGATGGAGGTAAAACCCTACTCCTGCTTGATTGATATTGATGATATGGATAGTACAAGAGTGGATCTACCACGAGATCAAGGAGGCTAAACCCTAGAAGCTAGCCTATGGTATGATTGTTGTAATGGTTGTGTGTCCTACGGACTAAAACCCTCCGGTTTATATAGACACCGGAAAGGGCTAGGGTTACACAGAGTCGGTTACAATGGTAGGAGATCTACATATCCGTATCGCCAAGCTTGCCTTCCACGCCAAGGAAACTCCCATCCGGACACGGGACGAAGTCTTCAATCTTGTATCTTCATAGTCTTGGAGTCCGGCCGATGATGATAGTCCGGCTATCCGGACACCCCCTAGTCCAGGACTCCCTCAGTAGCCCCTGAACCAGGCTTCAATGACGATGAGTCCAGCGCGCATATTGTTCGGCATTGCAAGGCGGGTTCCTCCTCCGAATAATTCATAGAAGATTTGTGAACACCAGGATAGTGTCCGGCTCTGCAAAATAAATTCCACATTCCACCATAGAGAGAATAATATGTACACAAGTTCAATCTGCTGACGTATTTTGTGGCATGACGTCACGCCACTACCAAGCCTTTACTTGAATCGTTTTTTTTACCCCCTCAGTGCGTTTAGCGAAGCGGTTTCCTTGGCACGTCTTGTCGAAGCAGAGATCGTGTTCCCCTTATTCTGGGATTCTCATCAATACAGACGTGGGTAACCCAACCGCGCCATTGATGGTGGCACTTGGGTGATAAGCGAGTTTTACCAGGCCGGTGGGGACGCATAGTCTTCGTCCGCCCATATATAAGGGGATAAGGATCCACCTTTTTACCTACACCTTCTTCCTCCTTTGCTTATCCATCTCCACGCACTCGAGCTCCAGCACCCAAGTCCGCTCACCTCGCCTCAACCTTCTCCAGCCATGTCCGGAGCGGGAGGCAAGTGGATGGCCTCCTCCGTTACGGAGGGGCACATCGAAAAACTGCACGGCGCCGGATACCTGTCCGGTGACATCGCGCACCGACTGCCCGACGAGGGGCAGCTCATCCCCACCCCCAGGCCCCATGAGAGGGTCGTATTCCTTCCCCACTTCCTCCGCGGACTGGGTTTCCCACTTCATCCCTTCGTCCGGGGGCTCATGTACCACTACAGCCTGGACTTCCACGATCTGGCGCCAAACTTCATCCTCAACATCTCGGCGTTTATCGTCGTGTGCGAGGCCTTCCTCTGCATCCGGCCCCACTTCGGCTTGTGGCTAAAGACCTTCAATGTCAAGCCGAAGGTAGTGAAGGGCGTCCAAGCGGAGTGCAGAGGCGCCATGGTGGGCAAAATGCCCAACGTCATTAGGCTCGAGGGGGCCTTCATGGAGTCCGTCAAGGGGTGGCAATCGGGGTGGTTCTACATCACTGAGCCGCGTGACCCTAAATGGGCAGCGGCCCCCGAGTTCAGATCTGGTACCCCCATGCAGCTCACCTCCTGGAAAGAGAAGGGCTTGCTATGGGGTAGTTCGGAGGAGCTGACAGGACTCCAGTCCTGTCTCCAGACCCTGGTGAACAAGAAGCTTAAGCTTGTCAATGTGATCCAGGTCATGCTCGTCCGCCGGATTCTCCCCTGCCAACAGCGGGCCTTCAATTTGTGGGAGTTCGATCCGGCACAGTACCGGACCCTGAGCAGGCTCTTCGACATGACGTACGAAGCTGCCTGAAGGGTGCTTTTCAAGGGCAGAGAAGCCCCCGCATCTGCAACCGAAGATCACGGATTCAGCACCAAGCGCCCGACCGGTGAGGTAAGCTTTGTTATCCCTTTACGGGACACTTATTTCTTTCATAGTTTGACTCTATGTGGGATCTAAAACTCCCAATGCCTTTAATAGGACTCGCAGAGGACGTCCGGACATGTAGACTGTCCGGCTCCCCTTCCCGAAGACCCAGCGGACACCCGTTTGACGGGGCTGCTGGTTCCGGCCCTTTACGTGGTGCCAGAGAAGAAGGCCAAGAAGAAGGCCGCGGGAACCCGAAGGAGTTCCCGGCGCCAGGTGGTATCGGACTCATCGTCCGATGGCTCCGAGGCGGACTCCTCCCCCGAAGACGAGGAGGAGAAAGAAGACTCTCCCCAAGAGGGGGAGAGAGGAAGAGGAAGGCTTCCCCAATGAGGGAGGCCGAAGGGTCCAAGAAGGGGAGGACCCTTCCTCCGGACTGTTCTGCCAACACCGACGACGGTGACGAGGAGTGGCCCTCAAGGGCCAAGCCCCTGGCGAGATCGTAAGTATCCGGATTCCTGAGTGATTTATAATTTTTCCTTGTGCCGCGTAGTGTCCTTCTAATGCCGCATAAAACCTGCAGTCCGGCCGAGGAGGATCTACCCGCTTCATCGAGCGGGTCCTTGGCTCCGTCAGATGTAGATTCCATTCCGACCGCCTCCACCCCTCGTGATGCTGAGGACGCCGAGGTGGGATCCCAAGAGGGGACCCGCCAGGAGGGGGAGGCTCCGGAGGTGCCGCAAGGCAGCCTCCCGGACTTTGCGCCAGACTCCATGCCGGAACCCGCAGTGGTTCCAGAGTCCGGCAGGCAGCCCCTTCGTAAGAAGGGCAAGACCACGACACCGGCGGCCTTCGTCCAACCGGAGGCGCTGGACAATTTGTTGGAGGCGCTCAACGGCGCTTCCATCGAGGAAGAACACCGCACTATCATGAGTGCGGTGATTCAGAAGGTTCAGCTTGCCAAGAGCGGGTTGACTGAAGCCTGCAGCAGCCTTCTAACAGGCTTTAAGGTAAGAAGTTTTAAAATATGCAATGTAATACCGCATAGACAGTAGCCCCTGATGCTCGGTTCGGTGTTCGAAAAGAAAAGCCAGACTGAGGATCTAAAAAGATATACGCAGGAGTTCTAAAAATTATGTCAATATGGGATTGCAGGCTGCACTGCTAACCTCTGCCGCATTGACTGCGGAGGTTGGTGCTTTGAAGCAAGACCTCGAGCGGGCCGAGAACGAGCTCGGCCTTGCCAAGAAGCAGCTCGAGGACAAAGAAGGTGAGTAACACCGTATTAAAGTTGTACCTTATAGAAAATGATTTTGGTTGCAATAGAAATGACAAGGATAACGTGGGCACTGCAGGGGCCACGAACGAGGTGGCGACCCTGAAGGAGGCCGTGTCCGCGGCTGAACATAATGCGGCCACGGAACGGGTGGAGCGAGAGAAGCAAGAGGCGCGGGTGGCGGAGGTGCGGCAAGTGCTCCAGGCTCTCATGGAAAAGTATGAGAGTTTGGAGCGCGACTCGAAGACTCGAGAGTCCGAGCTTGCCTCGGCTCTTGAAAGTGCCAAAGCCGCTAAGGCCGAGGCCCATAAGGCCCTCCACGAGATTGAGGCGGTGAAGAGAATAGCGGCGGGTAAGGCATTTTTCATGCAAAGCAAGCATGTGAATGTGAATTACTTGTTACTTACCCGAATTCGGAGCTCTCCAGGGGCGTTTACAGATCTGCCTCGCAGCGTGTCCGATGCCACCGCATTCTACCGGGCCGAGGAGGGGAGCTCAACGGTGAAGGTCTTCTGGTCTCAGTATGCTGAGGCCGGACATCCGGTGCCCCTTAGCGACCAGCTGAAGCAGCTGGTCGAGCTCCACAAGGTAGCCGAGCAGGCCATGAAGGGCCTCATAGTCCGGCTGTGGCCTGAAGAGGCCATGCCTGGGAGCTACTTCGGCATGGTGCGGCGGCTGGTGGATGCGTGTCCTTGGGTGGAAGTCATCAAGCGCTCCGCCTGCATTGAAGGTGCCCGTCGGGCCCTTGCCCACACGAAGGTGCACTGGGGCAGGCTGGATGCTGAGAGGCTTATCACGGACGCGGTGCCGGCGGGCTAGGAGTATCGTACGCCCGAAATGTACTATAAGAGTGTCCTGAAGGGTGCCCGCAAGATTGCGGATGAGTGCCCAAATATGTAATTTTTTAGTAGACTCGCAATGTGTTATCCTGTGCGCTGAAAACTTTGTTCATATGCGCTAAGCAACGCTTATTAATTTAAAATATTACCTTCTGTGCAGCCGTTTTTCAAATCTGAGAGATGGCAAGTCGTCGGCTTCAGCCCCCATGCCACGAGTGCTGGGGTGTTCGGGATAAACTTGAGCGCTCTTGTTTCCATTTTTGGGTCCATCTAGGGAGGCGCTCAACACAATGAACAAGGCAACCGGACTTATAATGCTTGAACACTCTCACTTAGCCATAGAATTCTATAATTTTAAATTTCGGCGAAGCCCCTAGTGTTCGGAAGACCGAATTCGGGGCGCTATCCATGCCTGGGCCGGACACAGCCGGTTCCTCGCTCTAAGCGGCATAAGTCTTTAGGGACTCGAAAAGACCTCTCGAACAGCGACCAGGTCTCGCCTTATCATGACAGTCAGTTTTAGCTTTCTCCACTGAGGCGCTCGCCCAGCTCAACCGGGGCGCAATCGCATTGGTTCTCCCAGTGCTACCTTAGCCGATAGAACGGAACGTAAGGTACCAAAACATGGGAGTCGGGCAAACCCAACTATTGACCCAAGACATGATTCTGAGCCGATGCATATAATGCTATAAGTTCGGGGTGCCGCACTTGTGAAAGTGTTCGGACTTATCACACCATAATGCGGGGAACATAAGCCCCTGGTGTATTCGGCCGTACCAAATTGTACGGATGCCAGATATCATAAATGAACATATATGTAAAAAAAGAAATGCAATTATAAACAAAAGGTGATGCATTGTTTATTCAAGGAATTCTACCATGAGTGCAGAACGATACAAATAGTGCGGTAAGCAAGGGTTGGACTATTAAAAGTGTCTCCCTCCAGAGGTAGGCTGCGGAATGGTGTATTAAACAGATTTAATGCTCATAATGGAGACCACCTGAGTGTTCGTCGTAGCCTTTGTCCTTCTCTGGCTATTGCATCGTGAGTTCGGGCAGATCTACTGCCGGACAGGGCCTCTGGTGAATGGAGTCCTGTGGAAAAAATAAAAAAGAAGAAAAAAGAGTGACACACTTGGGAGCCCCTGGTGCGGTTAAGCCGCACTCTGGGCCTATCGTGGTCGTGTCCTTCCCCCTATGCCCATGGTATCTCCAGAGCGTAATGATGTACGTGAAGGGCTAGTTTTGCAATCATGCGAGGGCTGGGGTTGGGGCCGCATTGCTACGCGTGCTCGGAATGTGCCAGGTGGTCTTGATGTATGTTACTCCGGGCGCGTTTGGCCATGTCCGGTCGTTTAACGGCCGGACTCGAGAATTGCCTTAAGAGGCTGCTATGTACCTCTGCTGCGAGAGCCGCTGTGTGTTCCCCCGTTCGGAGGGAGCGTTCAGTGTTTCCGTTGACCGTGATGACTCCACGAGGGCCTGGCATCTTGAGCTTGAGGTATGCGTAATGCGGCACCGTGTTGAATTTTGCAAACGCCGTTCGTCCGAGCAGAGCGTGATAGCCACTACGGAACGGGACTATGTCGAAGATTAACTCCTCGCTTCGGAAATTATCCGGGGATCCGAAGACCACTTCCAGTGTGACTGAGCCTGTACAATTGGCCTCAACACCTGGTATGACGCCTTTGAAGGTCGTCTTTGTAGGTTTAATCCTTGAGGGGTCTATGCCCATCTTGCGCATTGTATCCTGATAAAGCAGGTTCAGGCTGCTGCCGCCGTCCATCAGGACTCTAGTGAGGTGAAATCCATCGACGATTGGGTCTAAAACCAATGCGGCGAATCCGCCATGGCGGATACTGGTGGGGTGGTCCCTTCGATCGAAAGTGATCGGGCAAGAGGACCACGGATTGAACTTCGGGGCGACTGGCTCCATCGCATATACGTCCCTAAGTGCATGCTTCCGCTCCCTCTTGGGTATGTGGGTTGCGTATATCATGTTTACCGTCCGCACTTGTGGGGGGAAACCCTTCTGTCCTCTACTGTTCGGCGGCCGAGTCTCTTCCTCGTCATCGCTGTGCAGCCCCTTGTCATTGTTTTCGGCAATTAACTTGCCTGCCTACTTGAATACCCAACAATCCCTGTTGGTGTGGTTGGCTGGCTTTTCGGGGGTGCCATGTATCTAGCAAGAGCGGTCGAGTATTCGGTCCAAATTGGACGGACCCGGAGTAGTGCAAGATGAAGCCGATGAGTTTGCAATGAAAGAAGATGAAGAACCTCGTGAGCTCTTTCGAAGAGTGACCAAACTCGCGGTCTCACCCCGAGATCATGGAAGCAAGGACACGGATGACAATTGGATCAAGCGCAAGTTCCTCAAGGCCATGATGCCCTACAACAAGGCCATGTCCTCCGTCATTCGGCAAAGACCGGACTTCCACTCCATGACCTCAAGTGAAGTGTTGGATGAGTTCATTGCAATGAGCATCTTGGACAAGACCGCCGACAATGCGGTGCTCCGTTCTCAAAGGGCAAAGAAGCCCAACCTTGCTTTGAAGGCCAAGGTTATTATGGAAGAAGAGGAAGAAGTGGAAGATGAGGAGAGCAATCCCGAAGACACTAAGTATGATTATCATGAGCACATGGCTCTTGCTTCAAGACAATTTTGGAGCAAGAAGAATACAAGACCCAACTTCAACAAGAACAACTCAAGTGGCGTCAAGGGCAAGCAATGAGTTAGAACTTGCTTCAACTGTGGCAATGTGAGCCATTTCATTGCGGATTGTCCTTACGAGAAGCGGGAAGACAATGGTGGCAAATTCATTTGAAAAGACAAAGCCAAGTCCTTCCCCGACAAGAACAACTTCGCCAAGAAGACTCCAACTCGTGGGTTGGTGGTTCAAGAAGAATACCAAGACGATGACGATGATGATGAAAGTGGAGAAGCAATGGCCATGACATCCGTTGCCGTTGCTACTACTCCCAAGGTGTCTCTCTTTGATTCACCCAATGAAAACATCACCGCCAAGTGCCTCATGGCTAAAGCTTCAAACAAGGTAACCCCCAACATCACAACCACCATCATTACTAATCCCTCCTTGGAGGATTGCATTGATGAACATGTTGAGTCTAATGAGGAAGTGAATGAATTTGAGTCTTTTATGAGTAAGCTCAAGGGTAAGTCCAAGAAGCACTTTGTTGCTCTCTTGGAACAACTTGGTGAGGCCAATGACATGATCGAGGCTCACGAAGAAACCATCTCTAAGATGGAAGGTCATAGTCGTGACTATGCCGATGAGATATCGGATCTCTTTAATGCTCTTGAGGAAGAGCGTGTGCATCGTTTGACTCTTGAGGAGTCACACAATGATGACCACGCTAAGTTAAAGAAAGATCTTGATCATGCTCTTGTCGTGTCTCGTGTGCTAACTTCCGAGAAGGCTAAACTTGGGGTTGATCATGCTAGACTCAAAGAGGAGTTTGAGATACTTGACAAGGCCCACAAGGTCTTGAAGGGTGCTCACGCTAACCTCAAGGAGTCTCATGCTCAACTCCAAGTTAAGCTAATCAAGGAAAATGCCACCTTTCCTCATATGGTATTAATTGATAATGCATGTGCTACTAACCCGTGTTGTGAGCATGTGCATCTTGTGGAGGAGAATGCCAAGTTGAAGTATCAACTTGAGAAAGGCCTTGTGACATGCATTCAAGGTGAGAAAAACCTCAACGACCTTTTGAGCAATCAAAAGGAAGTTGTGGCCAAGGAAGGAATTGGGTTTGCACCCAAGTCCAAGAGCAAGAAGAAGAAGAACAACAAGACCAAATGTCCACCTCCTCTCAAGCAAACATTTGTGAAAGAGGGAGAGGGTGCTCCTAAGGAGAAGAAGGAAAAAGTGAAGGGAGTTGATGTCCAAAAGGGCAAAAGCATTTCCTAAAACAAAGCCGGCGACTTTAACCTGTCATATGTGTTGTGTCGTGCTAGTGATGGACATGTTTTTGCTAAATTTGTTGGTTCTCCTTATGAGTACATTGAATGGTCTACTTGTTACTAACATCAAAGGACCCATTACTAAATGGGTACCTAAAACCAAGCATTGATCACTTGTAGGTGTTTGCTTCCGGTGGGGGATCATGGTTGCTCGCTAGTGGAGCAACAAATCATATGACAGGGAGCAAGGACTTGGTGGTGGACGTGCAAGAGATTCCATCTATGCCCACCAATGTCGAGTGGAGTGATGCATCACATTCTAAGGTATTGGGTCTCGGCAAGGTTGTCATTTCTCATGATCTAACAATCGAGAAAATCATGCTTGTTGAGTCCCTTGCATACAATTTGCTTTCCGTTCGTCAACTTGCACTCATGGGTTTTGCTACGTTCTTTGACATTGATACCGTGGCCCTCTTGTGGAGCAAGACTCATAAAGTAGCCTTTGTTGGGCATGTCGAGAACGGTCTCTATGTGATTAACTTTTCGGAGCGACCCACTAAGACCGCGACATGCCTAATGGCTAAAGTTGACGTGGGATGGCTTTGGCATCGCCGTTTGGCCCACGTCAATATGAGATCTTTGCAAAGTCTTCTCAAGGGGGACCATGTCCGTGGACTAACAAATGTTAGTTTTGCCAAAGATCGTGCTTGCAGTGCTTGTATCAAAGGAAAGCTTCATGAAAAGGCTCACCCTCCATCAACCATCATCTACTCGAATAGACCCTTGGAGCTCCTTCACATGGATCTCTTTGGGCCTCCATCTTTTGATAGTCTTCGAGGTAGAAAGTATTGCTTGGTGATTGTGGATGACTATTCAAGATACACTTGGGTATACTTCTTCAAGAGGAAGAGTGAGACTCAACAAACCGTCATCGACTTTCCAAATGAAGCTCAACGTCAACACAATGCAAAGATCTTGACAATAAGAAGTGACAATGGCACCGAGTTCAAGAACTACACCTTGGATGAGTTTCTCAGTGATGAGGGGATCAAGCATCAATATGCTGCACCTTATACTCCTCAACAAAATGGTGTAGCGGAGAGGAAGAACCGGACGTTGATGGATGCGGCAAGGACCATGATGGCGGAGTTCAAGTCTCCATACAACTTTTGGGCCGAAGCCATCAACACCGCCTGTCATGCATCCAATCGGCTCTATCTTCGCAAAGGCTTGAACAAGACTCCTTATGAGATACTCACCGGCAACAAGCCCAACCTCAAGTACTTCCGGGTGTTCGGTTTTAAGTGTTTCATTCTCAAGAAAGGTGTTCCTTTGTCTAAATTTGAGGCTAGAGCTCATGAGGGCATATTTGTTGGTTATGCTACAAACTCTCATGCTTACCGTGTTCTCAACAAGTCCACCAGACTCATTGAGGAGACGTGTAACGTGGAGTTTGACGAAAATAACGGCTCCCAAGTGGAGCAAAGTGGTACTTGTGATGTAGGTGATGAAATTCCTCCCCAAGCCATAAGAAGAATGGGTATTGGTCAAATCCTACCCATTGAGGAACCCCTTGTGGCCGAAGGAGAAGGACAATGCTCCACTCAAGTGGAGCCATCACCTCCCCAAGACCCACACGCTTCCGAAGAACAAAGTGAAGGCCCTCATCCTCGTGAACAAGACCAAGGGCAAGATCAACCTCAAGATGGTGGTGAACCTCTAAATGATGCCCAAGGTCAAGTTCTCCCCCTCGAGCAAGTTCAAGATCATGAGCAAGCTCGAGATCAAGAACAAGCTCAAGACGGCGCTCAAGATGATCAAGTTAACCCTCCTCCTTCCACACCCGAGGAGGAATTAGAGCGTCGTGCCGCGAAGATTGCTTCCAAGCTCACCATCCAAGGCCATCTCATGGAAAACGTGGTTGGAAGCCTAAGAAAGGGGGTAAGCACTCGTAGACAATTAGCGAACTATTGTGAACATCACGCGTTTGTCTCTTGTGTTGAACCCCAAAAGGTCTATGAGGCACTCGAAGACTCGGATTGGCTCAATGCCATGCATGAAGAACTCAACAACTTCGAGTACAACAAGGTGTGGAGATTGGTGCCAAGACCATCGGGGAACCACAACGTCATTGGAACCAAGTGGATCTTCAAGAACAAGCAAGATGCTCATGGGAACATCATTCGCAACAAGGCAAGATTGGTAGCACAATGCTACTCCCAAGTCGAGGGTATCAACTACGGTGAAACCTTTGCTCCCGTTGCTCGTCTTGAATCCATTCGTTTGTTGATTGCTTATGCTTCCCATCACAACTTTAAGTTGCAAGAAATAGATGTGAAAAGTGCTTTTCTTAATGGTCCTATTAATGAGTTGGTCTATGTCAAGCAACCCCCCGGGTTCGAGGACCCCTACTTCCCGGATCATGTGTATCAACTCGATAAGGCACTCTATGGCCTTAAACAAGCCCCACGTGCGTGGTACGACCACCTTACCGAGTTGCTACAAGATCGTGGATTTGAAGTAGGACAAATCGATCCCACTCTTTTTACTAAGAAGGTCAAAGGGGAGTTGTTTGTATTCCAACTATATGTTGATGATATTATCTTTGGTTCCCCTAACAAAGCTTTCAATGAGGAATTTGCCGGTTCATGACCTCCAAGTTCAAGATGTCTTCAATGGGAGAGTTGAAGTTCTTCCTTGGTTTTGACATCAAACAAAGAAGAGAAGGAACCTTCATCAACCAAGCCAAATACACTCAAGACATGCTTAAAAGATTCAAGCTAAGTGATTTCAAGCCAGCTACTACACCAATGCCTACCAAGTGCCAACTTGACATTGATCCCAATGGTAACGCGGTGGATCAAAAGCTATATCGCTCCATGATTGGCTCCTTGCTTTACCTTTGTGCATCTAGACCGGATATCATGTTGAGTGTGGGAATGTGTGCACGGTTTCAAGCCGCACCAAAGGAAAGTCACTATGTGGTGGTCAAGCGAATCTTTCGATATTTGGCTCATACCCCAAACTTTGGCTTATGGTACCCAAGAGGGGCAAAATTCAAGCTTGAAGGATTTACAGATTCCGATTGGGCGGGAGACAAAGTGGACAGGAAGTCCACTTCCGGAGGGTGCCAATTTCTTGGTTGCTCTTTGGTAAGTTGGTCTTCCAAGAAGCAAAGTTGTGTGTCTCTCTCGTCCATCGAAGAGGAATATGTGGTGGCCGGTAGTTGTTGTGCTCAACTCCTATGGATGAGGCAAACTTTAAAGGAGTACGGTGTCATTTGTGACAAAGTGCCTCTTTGGTGTGATAATGAAAGTGCCATCAAGATTTCTCTCAACCCGGTGCAACACTTCAAGACGAAGCACATTGCGATTCAGTATCACTTCATCCGGGATCACATTAGGTGAGGGGAGATCGATCTCAAGTATGTCAACACTCATGATAACCTTGCAGATATTTTCACGAAGCCCTTGGATGAAGCAAGATTTCGCGAGTTAAGGCATGAGCTAAATATCATTGATTTGAGCAATGTGACTTGAACCCGTGTACCCCCCACCACACTCAACTTGTTGTCTAGTTTAGGTGTAGGCATGGACATAGGGGGAGTGTTGTTCTCTCAATGAACTCTCCCTCCCCCCATTATGCATAAATCGATCACCTCTTTCACATTAGCCATTTTTGATGGTACTTGTGCTTCAAAGACGAGTTTTGGTCATGGGCCCAAGGATAATTCTTCGCGGTGCCATACCATCTAACTCAAACATAGGTGGCTTCGGCCACCGCCCTCTCTCTTCGAGACGTTTTGTCGCTTGGTGGTTTATTGTTGTCTTTCTGCCTCTGGCTTGTGCGTGCTCTTGTCGTTTCCTGTGTGTGAAAAGTTTTCGTGCAAAGGCCTTCTTCTCGTGTTGAAACCTGCTGTGTCTTGAGTTCACGGTACTACCGCGGCCAGCTATGGTACTACCGCAGCCAGCCATGGTACTACTGCATGTGGGAGCACGGTACTACCGTCCCCACGCGGCAGTAATTTTTTACTGCCGCTTGGGTGAGCGGTACTACTACCTCGGTGCGGTACTTCCGCCCGAGCGGTATTACCGCGATGATACGCGGTACTAACGCGCCGGTTTGGGCGCGTGGGGATAAGGACGGGCAGGGGGAGTTCTAACTCCCCATACCCATGCACAGTTCTTCCCCCACGTCATCTCTTTCTCTCCCTTGCTCAAGAACGGAGCCGGCGTTCGTCGCCGGATCTCGTCCTCCGGCTGCCCTCCCGTGATTCCGTCCGGTGGGATCGTTCCCCACCACGTGCTCTTGCTATGGACCAAGGTCTTTCCCCAACTCCCTCTCCTTATTGTTTGTGTTTGGTGTTTCTAGGTTTTGGGGGAGACTTGTGTGTTCTTGAGATTCCTAGGCTTAATCTATGCAAGAGTAGGATGAAGGAGCGTTGTATTGCGTAGGAATTATACTTGTATTTGTGTCTTGCGCTAGATTTGATCACCGTAGCACCGCCATTGTTTCGCGGTTCTTTTAAGATTCGAACCGCCGTTTGGATCTGACGCGACGCGGTACTACCGCCCGTTTGGCGCGGTACTACCGCTTGTACGGTACCGCCCGTCGGGAGCGGTACTACCGCGCTCACTGTGGCACTAAAATTTTACTTCTGCTCCAACCACGGTACTACCGTGACCTCGCACGGTACTACCGCGTTTTGGAGCGGTACTAATATTTTAGTACCGCAGGCACTGGCAGTTCTACCGTGGCTCACATCTATCGCATAACAACTTTTCACGTATACTTTCTATGTGTTTCTTGTGCTTTGCTGTGGTCTTTGCATTGATCTTCTTCGCGTTCGTTGGTGTTTTGCGTGTGTGTCTTAGGTGGTGGCTCTCGCCGGTCCAATCCCAGTCGTGACACTGGCTCCAAGCGACTGCGCAACCCAGGTGAAGCTCAAGAGGGCTCTTTTGCCCCCAAGCGCAATGTGAAGACTTCAGCCAGCAAGCACAAGGAACCCGCTAAGGGCATGGATGAGATATCCCAGTCAGAGTACGTCCGTCTCAGGCAACTCCACCTGTATGTGCACCCTCGCTCCACTGTCAGAGGCTGTGAGCTGTTCTGGAAAAAGCAACAGACCAACATCTATCTGGATGTCATCAAGAACAAGCAGAATACCTACGTGGATGTAAAATGGATTGATATGCATCACATGAGGAAGGACAAGTTCCGTGACTACTTTGGAGAGGCTCTGGACTTGGTGGAGCAGTTTGGCATTGAGCATGTGATATCCTTTCACCTTGACTATGACCCTGAGCTTATCTGTCAGTTCTTTGCCTTAGTTTACTTTCACTCTAATGAGGAGCAGAGGATGACCTGGATGACCAATGGCTGTCAACTGTCTGCTACCCGAAAGGAGTTCATGGATCTGCTCCAGGTTCCTGATGATGGGCTCAACACTCCAGTGGGTGTTCGCCCCCATGCCAATGCTGAGTCTGCCAACAAGGACAAGCTTGCACCATTCATGGTTGAGAAGGCGCTCACCAATGGCAAGACAACGTTGGTGCTCAACTCTTTTCTGGATATCATGTATCGCATCTTCCGCAACTCCTTGTTCCCTCGCATTGGTGACAAAGACAAGGTTCATGCCTATATGGTGGATATGATGCTCATTTGCGAGGAGGCTCATTCGTCTCAGTCTCAGCCACTTGATATCTCACACATCATGTGGTGTGAGCTTCGGTTTGCAGTGTTCAACCGCAAGGTGCCTATGTATGGGCCCTATCTGTTTCTGCTGATCTCGAAGACTTGGGAGAAGATGTTCCCTGGTGAGGAGTTCCTTGCTCCAGACTGGATTTGCCATGATCCCATCTGTCTGCGTATCAAACCCAACTGGGCCAACACCACCACTCGTGCTGAGGCGACTGCTGCTAGGGCTGCTGTTGATGAGGAGGATGCTGGCACCGAGGATGTCGCTGAGGGCCGTGCTGCTAGGCCTTCCCAAAGTTCCACTATGCCATCATGGGCCAAGAAGCTGAAGGACAAGATGAAGACTCTTTTCTGCATGCAAGCCAAGGGGCAGTACAGGACTCACGTGGCGTCCAAGGAGAGTCGCCGCCGGGACAAGAAGATCTTGCAGCTGTATGGCGAGGAAGTGTCTGGTGGGTCTGAGAAGCGCATCACTCCAGAGGCTGAGTGGATGGAGAAGCAAGGCTTCAGGTGGACTGATTCTGAGGAGGATGCCGAGGAGACCATCCCTGCTGCTGAGGAGACCGACGGAGAGGGTTGGGACGAGTTCCCTGCTTGAGCCACCTCTTGTGTGTAGGTGTCCTCTCTGCCTTTTTGGCGTCTCGATGCCAAAGGGGGAGAGAGTGTAGGGATTTGCGAGTCGTGTGTGTTGGTGTGTTTGCTGCTTTCTCGGTTGAACTATTTGCTGCTTTCTCGTTTGAACCTCGGTTGCTTTACTTCTTATGGTGTAAGACATATGCACTCTATCTAGCGAGCTTGTGATATATTGTGCTATCTTTATGCTATGCTCTACTTCGATGTTAATTATCGTGCCTTGGTCTCTAAAACATAGGGGGAGTGTTGATGCTAGTTTGTGTGCTATGCAGTCCAAAGCATTCATCTAGATTGCACACATCTAGGGGGAGTCCGTCTATATTTTAGAGAGGTGGGGTTTGCCCTTGCTCAAAATTATCTTATCTATGTGCAAATCCCGTATTGTCATCAATCCACCAAAAAGGGGGAGATTGTAAGGGCATATTTATCCCTTAGGTGTTTTGGTGATTGATGACAATGCTTTTGCGGACTAATCATGTGCCTTGAGTTTCTCAGATACTTCATCACTAAGCACGAGACGATTCGGTGCCCCTCGGAGTCTATTGAAGTCGGCGTTGTTCTACGTTTCTCTTTGGTGGATTTGAGTCGTAGGAGAGCCGTACTATTAATAGGGGGTCTGCGTTGGAAAGGTTTGGGTGGAATCAACACGTACACTTGTCCTACCTTTCCTTGCACTTTGGAGCATCTCTTCGTTATCCGAGTTGTGCCTAAATCTGACGGCTACTGCTGTACTTGCGGTAGTACCGCAAGTACCAGTGGTAGTACCGCTGTGGGTCACGGTACTACTGCTCCTCTGGAGCCTTAGTACGGTGGCTGCCAGGCCTAGTGCCGCTCCGGTGCGGTAGTAGGGGCGGATGTAATTTTTTACATCCGCGCCCACCACGGTAGTACCGCTCGTCCAACGCGGTAGTACCGCGGGAGCCCACGGTAGTACTGCTCCCCTGGAGTCGTAGTACCATGGCCCTCCTACCTAGTACCACGGTGTCACGGTAGTAGGAGCAGATGTAATTTTTTACATCCGCTGCTCAACGGTAGTACCGCGCCTTGTGCGCGGTAGTACCGCGTCGGATTTTTGCACCACCTCATTTTCAGCGGAAGTAGGCACGGATGTAATTTATTTCATTCGCGCTCTTCGTAGGCAATGACTTCCTTGCCCTACGGTAGTACCGCAAGGGGGAGCGGTAGTACCGCGCAAGCGGTAGTACTGCACCCTAGTCAGGCAAGTCCCGGCCTCTGCTGCTGTCGCGGAAGTACCGTGGTACGCCACGGTAGTACCGCGCCCCCGAAGCGGTAGTACCGCTTGTCGCGGGCTGAACATGTGGATAACGGTTGGATATTTCCCATGACTATATAAGGGGCGCCTTCTACCTCTAGTTGACTACCTCTTCCACCTCTAAGCTCCATTGTTGCTCTAAGCTCCATTTTCGCTCGATCTCTCTCCCTAGCCAATCAAACTTGTTGATTTGCTCTGGATTGGGTGACAAGGGCCCGATCTACACTTCCACCAAGAGATATTCGATTCCCCCCACTTATCCCTAGCGGATCTTGTTACTCTTGGGTGTTTGAGCACCCTAGACGGTTGAGGTCACCTCGAAGCCATACTCCATTGTGGTGAAGCTTCGTGGTGTTGTTGGGAGCCTCCAATTGTTGTGGAGATTGCCCCAACCTTGTTTGTAAAGGTTCGGTCGCCGCCTTCAAGGGCACCAATAGTGGAATCACGGCATGTCGCATTGTGTGAGGGCGTGAGGAGAATACGGTGGCCCTAGTGGCTTCTTGGGGAGCATTGTGCCTCCACACTGCTCTAACGGAGACATACTTCCCCTTAAAAGGAAGGAACTTCGGTAACACATCCTCGTCTCCACCGGCTCCACTCTTGGTTATTTCGTGCCTTTACTTTTGCAAGCCTACTTGTGTTGTATCCCTTGCTTGCTTATGTGCTAGTTGTTATTGCATCATATAGGTTGCTCACTTAGTTGCACATCTAGACAACCTATTTTGTTGCAAAGTTTAATTTGGTAAAGAAAAGCTTAAAATTGTTAGTTGCCTATTCACCCCCCCCCCTCTAGTCAACCATATCGATCCTTTCATATACCAATGAACCAATCATAGAACGGTAAACCTTTTGGTCAACCGGTTCGCCATCCTTAGTAAGTCAAGATGTCCACTAGTAGGCATGGGTGTTTTCATACCTTTGCTTTCTTGCATGTTTAACTTCTTGAATAAGTCCTTAGTGTACTTTGTTTGGGAAACAAAGGTACCCTCCTTAGTTTGCTTGATTTGCAAACCAAGTAAGAACTTGAGTTCACTCATCATAGATATCTCAAACTTCTCCGACATTAGCCTTCCAAACTTTTCACTAAAATGAGGGTTAGTCGAACCAAATATGATATCATCCACATAAATTTGGCACACAAATAATTCACCATTAACCCTTTTGGTAAAAAGTGTAGAATCATTTTTTCCAATCTCAAAGCCTTTTTCAATAAGGAACTTAGTCAAGCATTTATACCATGCTCTAGGAGCTTGTTTAAGACCATAAAGAGCTTTGTGAAGTTTGTAAACATGATTAGGTTTCTTGTGATTAACAAACCCGGGAGGTTGTTTAACATAAACTTCCTCCTCAATTTCACCATTTAGAAAAGCACTTTTAATGTCCATTTGGTATAATGTGATATCATGGTGATTGACATAAGCAAGTAAGATGCGAATGGATCCAAGTCTAGCAACGGGGGCATATGTCTCACCATAGTCCATACCTTCGACTTGAGTATAGCCTTGGGCGACGAGACGGGCCTTGTTGCATAGAACTTGTCCATCTTCATCTTACTTATTCCAAAACACCCATTTGGTTCCAATGACATTGTGCTTCTCATCGGGCTTTTCAACCAACGTCCATACTTGATTCCTCTCAAAATTGAGGGCTTTGGAGCATATCACTATGCACTTTGAGCAGGTAGACCATTAAGCAACACCTCATCCCCTTTTAATAGTATTGGCTTTTCTTATGGACTCAATGTGATCTTGGATCACTAAAATAGGAATGAAGAGTCTTGAGCTTTTGCCAATATTTGTCCTTAACATCTTGAGGGGGTTCCACATCCTCTTGTCCATGCCACACTTTTGTTGAACTCTCTGAAATATACTAGATGAAAATGTTAGTCCAACAAGAGATATGTTAACATTAATTACCAAAATCACCAAGGGAGAACTTGTGCTTTCAGCGGAGCAAAGCAAGTTGGACATGGTGGACGGGATTTTGGAGCGGCTAGAAGCCATGGGCGTGAAGTTAGCAGAGCAGGCGCTACTGCTGGATCAGGTGCAGGTGAAGGTCAACCTGTCATGTGACACGCTCGACAAGGTGTAGCAGGAGCAGGTTCAGGCAGCTCGAGCGGAGAAGTGGACAAACACAAGTCGCGTCGAGGAGCCGTCCACCGAGCTCGGGTGTCAGAGCGCGTGTTGGGCGCAGCGCCAGGGTCGTCAGCGCGCAGCCACCCACGAAGCAATCAGGTACCGCCGCATCTCAACAATTCAGATCAGTCAGTTCATATACAGTGTGATGAGGCCATAGGGAGGAGATATTGGATGTCGAAAATGGATTTCCCCAAGTTTGACGGATTAGGGGTGCGGATTTGGTTGGATAATTGTGAATCATTCTTCCTCCTGTACAATATCCCAGAGAATTTTAAGGTCACTTTTGCTTCACTGAATTTGATAGACAACACATCACACTGGTTTTAGGCGTTCAAAGAGCAGGGTGTGTGTCCCAATTGACAGCAGTTTTGTGAGGAAATTTTACTAGAGTTCGATGTAAATGTCCATAGAGAAAAAATGAAATCTCTTATGTTACTGAAGCAAGTGGGTATTGTCAAAGAACATAAGGTATAGTTTCATCAGCTGGTGTACAACATCATGTTATATGAGCCTACTATAACTGATACTTTTCTGGTCACTCAGTTTATCATGGGTCTCAAGGAGGAATTAAGAGCTGCGGTGGAATTACAATTGCCAAACACAATTCAAGTGGATGCTCTGGGTGCTGGAGTGCAGGAAGGACTGCTGGCACAACAAAAACTAGTCAAATTTGGTGAGAAAGCAGGTGCACAGAGAACAACTTATAACAGACATGATAACAGGCCACAGTTTGCACCTGGAGAGCTATGGAAGGCCAAGCAATTGAAGGAGTATAGGATGGCAACTGGCCTATGTTACAGCTGTGGAGAGAAATATACTCCAGGTCACACTTGTACTACTGTTGCAGGTCCCACTGCTCAACTGAAAGAAGTTGAAGCTATGGATCCTCATCTGATCATTTCTGATGTAGTTCTATATGATCTCTTAGTGGATTCCTAGGAGGAATGTGCTGCTATTTCAGTACAGGCAATGTCAGGAGCACCACATCCCAAGACTATTCAACTCAGAGCATTAATTGGCAATATGGTGGTGCTTATTCTGGTGGAGTCTGGAAGCACACACACTTCTGTGGACCAGAATCTGTTGGCCAGATTATAGATACCTGACAAGTTGGACAGTTCTCTGTTAGTTAAAGTTGCTAATGGAGAGAAAGTAGTTTGTACTGACATTGTGCCTAATCTAACCTGGTGGCTGCAGGGGCATACTCTCTCTAGTCCTATGAGGGTTTTCCAACTAGGCAGTTATGATATCATTTTGGGCATGGACTGGTTAGAACAACAAGGGACCATGCAGTGTCATTGGGCAAACAAATGGATACAGTTTCAACACAAAGGAACAACAGTCAAGTTACAAGGAGTGCTACCAGTGCCTGTGTATGATCTTAAAGAGCTGCCAGCAGATCAACTTGCAAAATGGGAAAAAAGGGAATGACATATGGGCCATTGCTCTCATTCACCCAGTGTTTGAAAAAACCAAACTAGTGGAAGAAACAGTTCCCCAGACCACACTTGCTGCAGTTAATGAGGTGTTACACCAGTTTGCAGATGTCTTCGGTGAGCCCAAGAGCTTACCTCCAGCCAGAGAATTTGATCATGCCATCCATTTACTGCCTAGAGCTGTACCTGTTAACAGCAGACCTTACAGATATTCCCCCCACAGAAAGATGAGTTAGAAAGACATGTTAAAGAAATTATAGAAGCTGGTATAGTCACTCATAGTATCAGTCCTTTTGCTTTACCTGTCCTGCTGGTCAAGAAGAAAGATGGATCTTGGAGATTCTGTGTAGACTACAGAAAATTGAATGTTATTACTGTCAAGAGAAAATTTCCTATGCCTGTAGTAGATGAGTTGCCCGATGAGTTCGCAGGCACTAAATGGTTTTCAAAATTGGATCTGAGATCTAGATATCATCAGATAAGGATGGTGCCTGAAGATGAACACAAAACAGCTTTCAAAACACATCATGGTCACTTCCAGTTCAAGGTGGTGCCCTTTGGGCTGGCTACTTGCCCTGGCACTTTTCAATATGTAATGAATTACATATTTGGTCCTCACAACAGAAAGTTTATGCTGGTTTTTATGTAATATATAGTTGTTTTTAGTGCAATATTGGAAGACCACATACATCATCTTCAAACTCTATTTCAGATTCTAAGAGATAATCAGTTTTATGTCAAAGCCAGCAAGTGCTCTTTTGCCTAGCAGTCTATGGAATATTTAGGGCATATCATTTTTGAGCAGGGAGTAGCAACAGATCCCGCAAAGACTTCTGCTATGGTACAATGGCTAGTACCTCATACTGTTACTGAATTGAGAGGGATTCTGGGTCTAACTGGATACTACAGAAAGTTTGTCCAGAATTATGGTCTATCGGCAAAACGACTTACAAATCTCCTAAAGAAACAGAGCTTTCAATGAAGTGAAAAGGTACAAACAACTTTCCTCTTATTAAAGAACGCAATGTCCAGTACACCAGTGCTGCAACTTCCAGATTTCTCCAAGACTTTTTGTGTGGAAACTGATGCATGTGACACTGGTGTGGGAGCAGTGCTCACACAAGAAGGACACCCTATAGCCTTCTACAATAAAGCCCTGGGTATCGAAAACCAGAAAATTTCTATATACGAAAATGACTTTCTAGCAATCATGATGGTTGTTGATAAGTGGAGGCAGTACTTATCTAGAGGCCGTTTTGTAATTAAAATTGATCATCATAGTCTCTGTCATCTGGGAGATCAACATGTGACATCTGATTTACAGAGAAAGGCAATGACAAAACTGGTGGGTCTGCAGTTTACCATTCAGTATAAGAGAGGAGTGGAAAATACTGTGGCAGATGCTCTCTACAGGGTAGCACATCTATTTTCTGTGACTGCCATTTCTGCTGGACAGCTAGTCTGGATTCAGGAAATACTAAACTCCTATACTGTAGACCCTGTAGCACAGAGAACTCCTATACTATAGACCCTATAGCATAGGAAATGCTCCAAAAACTGGCAGTAGACCCTCAGCTAGTTCCAGGATTTGTGTTACAAGACCATCTGATAAAGCACAATGAAAAAATGTGGATAGGAGCTAATGCAGGGTTGCAGACCAGATTGATTGAGGCTTTCCGTTCAACTCCAATGGGAGGGCATTTTGGCATTCTGCCCACTTACCATAGAGTGAAACAGCTGTTCAGTTGGCCCAACATGAAAGTGGATGTAGAGAACTTTGTCAAGATGTGTGGCATATGTCAACAAGCAAAGCATGAGCTGTGCAAGTACCCAGGTTTACTTCAACCTCTTCCTATCCCTGATGGGCCTTGGCAATGTATTAGCATAGATTCTGTCGAGGGACTGCCCAAATCAGAGGGCTACAGTGCAATTCTGGTGGTGGTGGACAGATTCTCTAAGGTAGCTCACTTTATTCCTCTCAAACATCTGTTTACTGCCGCTACTGTTGCCAAAGCTTTTCTCAACAATGTGGCCAGACTGCATGGACTGCCCCTGTTTGTTGTATCTGATCGGGACAAAGTGTTTATAAGTGTCTTCTGGAGAGAACTCTTCAAGGTTTGGGGCACAGAGCTGCAAATGAGCACAGCGTATCATCCTCAAACCGATGGTCAAACAGAGCGAGTAAACCAGTGTCTTGAGATGTATTTGCGGTGTGCAGTTCATGATGCTCCTGCAAAATGGGCAGCCTAGCTTCCTCAAGCTGAATTTTGGTATAGCACCTCCTTTCACTCAGCTATGAGGTGCAGCCCGTTCAAAGCTCTTTATGGTCATGGTCCAAAGATTGGACAACTACCAACGGCAAGTTCCTCACTGAACTCAGATGTTCAATCATGGATCACTGATCAAACGCAACACACGACACTTCTGAAGGAGCACTTGGCCTGAACTTAGTTCAAATATAAACAGTATGCAGACAAAAAATGATCACCCAAAGAGTTCTCAGAAGGGGAAATGGTATACTTACGTCTCCAACATGTTCTCAAGGAGGGGGCACTGTCAGTATAGAGCATGTTTACATGAAGGGGAAGTGGTCAATCGCCCGTGCCCGAAACTAGCTCTGAAGTTTTTTGGGCCTTATAGGATCATCAGCAAAGTGGGTAGTGCGGCATACAGACTGGAATTACCAAAAGGAAGCATGGTGCATCTAGTGTTCCATGTGTCTCAGCTCAAGGCGCACATCCCAGATCATACTCTGGTGTTTCACACTCTGCCAATCCCGTTAGATTTGTCAGTTTCAGGGGTGGTACCTGAGGAGATCTTGGATCGACACCTCGTGAAGAAGGGGAACTCAGCTCTATTGCAGGTTCTCATAAAGTGGTCTTCGGTGCCGTCTTCATCAGCGACTTGGGAAGATTACCAAGTGATCAAGGCAAGATATCCGGACGCACCAGTCTAGAGACCAACTGGTTCTCAAGGAGGGGCACTGTCAGTATGGATACACTGACCATGGCGCCCAAGCAGAGTGAGAGGCGCAAACCAAGGGAGAAGGCGGGAACAAGGATAGCGCGGGAAGAATGAATGGAAGGTGGGCCGTGAGTATAGGTGTATGGGCCTAAGGCCGAGTGATTTATTGGGCCGGGTGTAGCAAGAGTCCAGAGTGCGTTGTTATAAGCACGGTGGCATGTGTAGTGAGAGACAAGTTGAATTTGAATCTAATTATTCTCTTCTCTCTGTGACGACTCTCTCCTGCCGTATTCTACCTTCTCTTCATCCCAATTCCCCTTCTTCATTGCATCAAACCCTAGACTAGGTCCCCAAATCCATCGGCGGAACTCGCCGACGGCAAGGGCGTGACAAGTTACTACAAATGAAATCGACATGGCAGTGCATCATATGATTGTTGAGGCGGGTGCTTATCCTTCTCCAGTTGGCTATGGCAGATTTCGTAAAAGTATATGCACATAAGTAAATGAGTGTGTCTGCCATAGACTACCTGATTCAACATAGCTGCAGGTTCTGTAGGTTGAAATGTGCATCTTCCTTTCTTTATTTTTGTGTCATGCCTATGTATTGTGGGATGAAAAATGTTGTTTCTTCTGCAGAATGGAGACATCATAAATATTGATGTAAATGTGTTCCTAAATGTAATTTCTCTCTCCTAAGGTTGTGCATATGATTAGTTGGTATGTTTGGCATAAAGTCGGATTTTGCTGACAAATTGCTTGCAAGGCTGATAGGTTTATTGATATGCCTCATATGCAGGCTCCTAACCCACTGTAGAAGTTGTCTGTTGTGGAGATGACTGGGTTCCTGGCTAACATAACACATTTTACCTATTAGGTACTCCATCTGGTTGGATAGAAAATTGCGTTTTAATGCTGATTCATTGCTTATTGTTGAGTATGTATTTTGTATTGCACGTGTATTGGAGTTGTGGCCCACCTCCTAGTCTTGTATAGTTGAGGTAGAGGCCTTCCCTTGTATTATATATACGTGCACCAGCACCCCATCAATACAATGATTCATTGTATTGCAAAACATCTCTCCACATGGTATCAGTTTTTAGGTTTTAATCCTCGTCTTCCGCCGCCGCCGCCGCCATCCTGCCGCTG
>NC_057801.1:256197469-256199660 GCF_018294505.1 Triticum aestivum | reverse complement strand
GCCACCCCGCCGCCGCCGCCGCGCGACCCCTCTGCGCCGCCGCCGCTGCTTCCTTGCCGCGCCGTACGATCTCCCGCTCGCTAGTTGTACCGCACGCCGTACCCGATCTCGCTAGCTGCGCCGCGCGACCCCTTCCCAATCCCGCGCTGCGCGACCCCTTCCTGCATCGCCCGAGCAGCTGCCAAGTTGCTGCTGCTCACCCGCACGACGCTCCCAAGTCCTCGATGGCATCTGATCCCACGAGCATCTTGCTGGAGGCGCGCCAGCCAACGCCTCACGTAGCCGCGCCATCCATCGTGGGCGTACATGCAAGTATGCATGGCGCGTACGGCGTACATGGCGCGTGGGCTGCGGCTTCCTCCAGTGAGTGGGCTGCGTACGGCGCCCCGCTCCCGGCCCCGCTGGCGTACGCCGCCGCCCACCGCCGGTGCTCTCCGGTCAGTCTGTCGGCATCCCGTCGCTAGTGCCGACTCCTCCCGTCGACCCCTTGCTATCGCTTGGCGCCAGCTACGGCGCCCTCCTTGCACCGTCGCCCATCGATGGTTATGGTCCATCCGTCCCGGCGCCGCCCTACGAGGGCCTCCTGCCGCCGCTGGTACCTGTGTCATGGGACCCCACCCTCCTAGCCGCCCAGCACTCCGCGTCGTCGCCGAGTAGCTCTGGAGGCGACTGGTACATGGACTCAGGTGCTACTGCGCACATGACAGCTCATCCCGGTAACCTAACCTCCTCCACTCCTGTTCACACACCCACTCGTATCACCGTCGGCAACGGCTCCTCCTTACCTATTACTCATATCGGTAACACTAGTTTTCCCTCCACTTCCACACCCATTACTATGTCTAATGTTCTTGTTTCACCTGCATTAGTCACAAACCTAGTTTCCGTTCGTCGTCTTACTCGTGAGAACCCACTTACTATTGAATTTGACGGTGTTGGCTTTTCTGTGAAAGACGCCCATACCCGGATGATCCTTCACCGATGTGACAGTCCCGATCAGCTCTACCCCGTGCACGCCGGCGCCGCCACCTCCACACTAGTCGCCCTTGCCGCCGGCATTGACCTCTGGCATGCTCGCTTGGGCCATCCCAACCCCATCGTGTTATGTCAAATTCTTAGGAGTTTCTCTTTCTCATGTAACAAGCTCGACGAGCACTCTTGCGAGGCCTGTCGCTTAGGCAAGCACGTTCATCTTCCCTTTTGTGTGTCTACCTCAGTATCCACTTTTCCGTTTCAACTGCTTCACAGTGATGTTTGGACGTCTCCCGTTGCGAGTAACACGGGCTATCTATACTACTTGGTGATCTTAGATGATTATTCTCATTATGTGTGGACTTTTCCTCTTCGTCGCAAATCCAATGCTTTAGCAACACTCACCGCCTTTTATTCCTATGTTACCACCCAGTTCGGTCGCCCCATACTCGCACTCCAAACTGATAACGGAAAAGAGTTTGACAATGTCGCTCTTCGCACACTTCTCGCCTCTCATGGCACTATCTTCCGTCTGACTTGCCCTTTCACTTCACAGCAGAACGGCCGCACCGAGCGCATTCTTCGCACTCTTAATGACTGTGTTCGCACATTACTCTTTCACTCTAACGTGCCCGCTCGGTTTTGGCCCGATGCCCTCGCTACCGCCACTCTTTTAGTTAACATTCGTCCGTGTCGCCCTCGGTGGAACTACGCCCCTCACCACCTTCTCTTCGGCACACCATCGTCCTATGATGGTCTCCGCATCTTCGGGTGTCTCTGTTATCCTAGCACCGCATCCACCATGCCACACAAGCTTGCACCACGATCCGTCCCATGCATCTTCCTTGGCTACCCTCCTAACACCAAAGGTTACCGGTGCTATGATCCTGTCACTCATCGTGTGTACACCTCGAGGCACGTGTACTTCGTCGAGATGGTGTTCCCTTTTTTTCAGGTTCCTCCGGCTTCGGCCCCTTTGGCGCCAGCCCCCGCGCCCCCTTCATGGAGCGATGCGCGGCGGCACCCCCCGGCGGCTCTCCCGGCACGGCGCCCTCTGCCGCCACCACCCGGCTTCGTGACTCGCTCCCCCGAGGTCGAGTCCGAGCGGGCGCCCGGGTCCCCGTCTCCCTCATACGAGGTTGAGCCCGGCACCCCGCCCGCCACCCCTGCGACGGGCTCGACATCACCCTCGCTCGTCACCTCTTCCGCCGTCGGCTCG
>NC_057801.1:256168216-256197175 GCF_018294505.1 Triticum aestivum | reverse complement strand
GGTGCCCCCGCAGCCACGGCCCCCGCCGCCGCACCAGGTGCCCCTGCCGCCGCGGCTCCCGCCGACCCTGCTGCCCCGTCACTTGGCGTGACTACCCGTGCCCGATCAGGAGTGCTTCGGCCCAGCACGCGCTACTCCGCCGACGAGTATGTGTGCGCCGCCTCGACGTCGACGCCATCACCCGTCCCCACCTCCGCTCGCCCTGCCCTTCGGGATCCCCACTGGCTAGCTGCGATGCAGGAGGAGTTCGACGCCTTACAGCGCAACCGCACGTGGCAGCTTGTTCCGCGACCCCCTCGTGCCAACATCATCTCTGGCAAGTGGGTGTTTCAACACAACACTCGCCCGGACGGCTCTCTCGAGCGCTACAAGGCTCGGTGGGTGGTTCGTGGTTTTCGGCAGCGCGCGGGCGTGGACTTCACCGACACCTTCGCCCCGGTTGTGAAACCGGGCACGATTCGCGCCGTGCTTCAGCTGGCGGTCTCGCGCGCCTGGCCGGTGCACCAGTTGGATGTCTCCAACGCCTTCTTGCACGGCCATCTTGCCGAGCAGGTGTTCTGTGAGCAGCCCACTGGTTTCGTCGATGCCGAGCACCCCGACTTCGTGTGCTTGCTCTCCCGTTCTCTTTACGGGTTGAAGCAGGCGCCTCGGGCTTGGTACCAGCGTATCGCAGCCTTCCTGCAGTCTCTCGGATTTCGGTCCACTCGCTCTGATGCTTCACTCTTCGTGTATCATCAGGGAGTTGACACTGCATATCTGCTGCTCTATGTCGACGACATCATCCTCACGGCATCCGCCCCTGACCTCCTTCAACGGCTGACTGCTTGTCTTCGTGATGAGTTCGCCCTCAAGGACTTGGGGCCCCTGCACTACTTCCTCGGCATCGAGGTGGTCCGACGGACTGACGGCTTCTTTCTGCATCAGCAGAAGTACGCCCACGAGCTCCTAGAGCGTGCCAGTATGCTTAGCTGCAAGCCGACGCCCACCCCCGTCGACACGATGGCGAAGGTCTCTGCTCTCGAGGGTTCTCTTGCGTCAGATGGACCGTTTTATCGCTCTATTGTCGGTGCTTTACAGTACCTGACGCTGACTCGCCCCGATCTGCAGTACGCTATCCAGCAGGTGTGCCTCCATATGCACGCCCCGCGTGACTCTCACTGGACCCTGGTGAAGCGTATTCTCCGTTACATACGCGGCACCATGTCCTTGGGACTCACCCTAACGGCCTCCGCCTCCACCGACATTGTGGCCTACTCCAATGCCGACTGGGCTGGCTGCCCCGACACGCGACGCTCTACGTCAGGCTACTGCGTCTACCTTGGGCCCTCGTTGATCTCTTGGTCATCGAAGCGGCAACCCACGGTCTCCTGCTCCAGCGCCGAGGCAGAGTATTGCGCCGTGGCTAATGCTGTGGCTGAGTGCTCTTGGATACGTCAGCTGCTCCAGGAGTTGCTTTGTGATGTTCACAAGGCCACTCTTGTCTACTGCGATAATGTCAGCGCGGTCTACCTCTCCGCCAACCCGGTGCACCATCGACGGACGAAGCATATTGAGCTCGATATTCACTTCATGCGCGAGCAGGTTGCCCTTGGCCGTGTTCGGGTTCTCCACGTGCCGACGACGCAACAGTTTGCTGATGTGATGACTAAGGGATTGCCTACTCCCGTCTTTGAGGAGTTTCGGTCCAGTCTCTGTGTCTCCAGCGATGCTTTGACTGCGGGGGGTTGTTGAGTATGTATTTTGTATTGCACGTGTATTGGAGTTGTGGCCCACCTCCTAGTCTTGTATAGTTGAGGTAGAGGCCTTCCCTTGTATTATATATACGTGCACCAGCACCCCATCAATATAATGATTCATTGTATTGCAAAACATCTCTCCACACTTATCATTAAGTATTTCTTATGGAGAAAGAAAGCATAGTATGCCATTTCAGCGCACTATGATTGCACCTATGTCTAGGAGGAAGTTCTTCAGAACAAGCGCTTAAACAAGTACAATCACACTGCTATCGATGATAAATTTACTTTTATCAGTCTGAGGGCCTGTGAAGTTTAATGCTTCTGGCCAAGATCATGTTCTACCGAGTTGTAAGTGGCATTTACTTATGTTTGATAAATTCTACTATGAGTAAATGAATTGATCAAGTGTATAACAATTGTGCAGATGTGCCCGATGGTTCTTTCATCATGCGTGCCCTTACACCAATGTCTAACTTATTTTCATGCCTTTGGTTCAATGAGGTCAACCGTTTCACCTCACATGATCAATTGAGTTTTACATACACTTGCTTGAAGCTCATGCGAATGAACGCTGGAAGATATTTTCACCTAAATATGTTTAAGGTAATAAATATTCTGATGGAGCCCTCCTTCTGCTGGCTAAGATCCTCCTGATATGTTGTATTTTATCTTAGTTAAATCTTAATAAATAGTTGTCGTCAATGGTAGTACATGCCTATGCAAAAAGAAAAAAATGTCGAACTTGTGTTATCTATGTTAGCATTTCTTTTCATCGTATCAATGCTTACACAGGTTCACATAGAATCTTAATATGGTTATTTTCATTTTATTGTTAAAACAACACTGTGAAAGAAGAGCAGTACCTAAATTGTTCCATCACCAAACTAATGGAACTACATATCCACCCCCGACAAACCTTCGTACGGATAAAAAATCATTCGTCAATGCCAATCTAATACTGCCATTGAGGAATTGAGGGTGGGGATATTCATTTTGATGCATGTACCATGCATCCAGTCTGTGGTGGTGGTGGAGCAGCGAGGCTGGAAACCCGGGCAGCGGATGACTCAGGGCTTGGAGGAGAGGCCGACGATACAGACAAGGAGCAGTAGCCTCATGGATCTACAAGGAAGCGTCATCGAGGGATGGCTGGTGTCAAGGTGAGCTTCTGTCAATCATTCTCCCCTTTAACTCATGATCTGTGTCACTCTCTCTCTTTCTGCCCATATATGCAAAGATCACACTGTTTATTTCCTTCTCAATGTTATTACCGTGTTCATGTTTTTTTGGAAATTAAGAGGACTGTATGCACTTTGTAAGCAAATAAATGTTTTTTCTCCTATCATTTTTGTTGACATGATGATAGGTAGTAGAATTTTGGAGTTAACAAATCTGTTTACATATTTGTTTGTCAGGCACACATAGCTCCGACTACCGCGGATAGGCAGTACTCGACGCATGATATCCTCCTGACTGCGACTGAACTCTGTTTCGTGCAAACATGCTCTATATTTTTTTGGTAGGAACATTTAGCTATAAACACATGCATAATTATTCAGACTACAAGATTTTTTTTCTTTGGGTTTCAGAAGAACTATGTAGACCTGCTTGTTGTAGTATCTATGTTATGTACTCAGTGTCAAATACAGAGTTCAAATATCATTTGATATAAGGAACAGGCATCCGAAGTTTATAAAAGTAGATATAGCAAACATTAGGCTTGATTGCATTAACAATTTATATAGTTGCAGATGTACTTACTTTTGGTACTAATCCTTTGATGCTTTTCTTTTTATTTCCACCATTACAAGATTAAGCTTGACAGTGAAATCTTGGATAGTATGTAACACCTTTTCTGCATATTTAGAATCTGTATGCAAACTCACACCAGTTGTTAGGTAATCTGGTTTAATTTTACTTTGGTTTTACTAACCAAATTAGTTTTAATAATCCAGTTCCATTTTTGTCTTCCGTGCTAATTTGTGCCTTTCTGTGGAAGATGTATCATAGTTAATAAAAAAACATCTGCTGTAATGGAGGTACTCATCTTTAGTAGTGTGCTTAATTTGATTGATCACCTCAAGTGTTTTACACAAAATTTGAACTATGGGTATCTACTGGTGAGTCCTTGGGCCTCGCTCTATTTCAGTTTTCAAGATGGAAGAATGTCTTAAAGTTTCAACTAGTATTTACTAATTGCAGGCTCCTTTGAAGATTCCACCTAATATTTAGAAATAGAAAATTAGAAGTATATTGTCCGCTAGATGCAAGCATGAGTAGCTCAAAACTGAAACGCCGCCATCTCGGACTTCCTCCATGGTTTGCCAGGCTACCAAGATCAATAATGTAGCGACACGAGGAGGGAATTTGATCAAGGCATAAGTAGGTAAATACCCCTAGCTATTTTCTTTATTATATTTTTGCCCTTCTCTCACTGTATTCTATTCTGCCTTTTAGTGCTTGTATAATTAAAGTCTTCAATAAACATACATTTACTTATGCTTCAAAGGATAAGCCTTCTATAAATACACCCACCCACACCTAAGATTTTAGCAAATAAATCTTGGCTCATTAACTTTTGTTTTTAATGAAAAGAACAATTTCTTCAGTGACTAGCTACATCTTTTTCTTTGCTAGGCTATAGACAAGATAGGTGATATTAAATGTTTCCTCACAAATTACCTCTCTAATCGACGGGAATAATTGAGGATGTAACAATGTCAACATTAGTAGTTTATCAACACAGTACTAATGTTTCCTTAAAGCACAATAAACTGAAATACCCTCCTCTCAGTATATGCCTCTACAAAAGTGTGCCTAATGAATTCAATGGTTTGCCTCATTTGTATAGAAATTTGGACCATTCTAGCTCATTGAGATAGTTCTAATTTAATTTGTTGATTATATTTTATTACTACAGTTTAATTGGGCTACGTCCCCATGGATTTCAAGTTTTGTTGGAGATATGTCATCTGCCAATGTTAGAAGAATAGGTGCTTCCATAGAAAAAGGTCTTTGTCTCGATTCCTTCCCTTTGAAGTAAACTCCAATCGAGTCGTCCACGCCATGCCTAGGCTTGCTAAAAGCTGACTCATGTCTTAGAGATTTTTACTCCCTCCGTTCCTAAATATTTGTCTTTCTAGAGATTTCAAAAAGTAACTACATACGGAGCAAAATGAGTGAATGCACACAATAAAATATGTCTATATACATCCGTATATGGTAGTCCATTTGAAATCTCTAAAAAGACAAATATTTAGGAATGGAGGGAGTAGTAGCGAATTTAAGAACATGGTTACAGATTGTCGGTGTTCTGGGAACCAGGGTATCCAGACCCGTCTGCCTGCAGCCCACGACGTGGCTTCATCAACGGCCTGGTACGGCCCAACTTCGACTATGGCAAGACAAGACCCTCGTGAGGGGCCAAGCCTCGCAAGGCGGGCGACATCAAGACCTCCCGAGGGAGCGGCCTTCTTAGACGGCCTCCTGAGCGGAGCGGAGATTCCTATGCAGGACGCAACCTCATGAGGCTGAAATGACATCAGGCATGACGACCAAGGCCAGGCGCGCGCCAGCGGGCGCAGTACAGTAGGTTTCCTCTTTGGTGCAAAGGATGCAAGCACATGTGTGGAGTCCCAAGGAATCAGCCAAAGGTTGCCATTTGCATGCAATGAAACCAAGACCACCAGAATGGCAGGATGGATGTCATCGCCGAGCTCACCACAATGTCACACTCAGAGGCTTTGCAGGCGAAGACCACCTTTCGTCAGGATTAGATGTACTTCTTGTTCCCCTTCAAATTTGGCTGTTGTGGGATCCCTTCCCGCCTAAATTTTGGGGGAAGAGGACCAAGGCCACTATAAATAGAGCCTAGCCACCACCGTAGAGAGGGGTCGGTCGATCGATCAACTCACCAGGTGATCAGCTCACAGAACCACCAAGAGCTCATCACAAAAACACGCCTCCTGAGGCTGTTCATCCACTTGTACTAGTTCATCCTCGGCCCATCGCGAGGCCGATCCACCACAAAGCAGGAGTAGGGTATTACACCGCAAGGTGGCCCGAACCTGGGTAAACTGCTGTGTATTTCTCTGTCGTGTTCATCGAGCTTTGTCGCGAGAGCAGCGGATCGAGAGGCTTGAGAGATTGAGTTCTTCGCACACGCCCCTGCGTTTGAACCTTTCTTGTGTCTGCGGAGCCTGGAATCTGACATTTGGCGCGCTAGGTAGGGGGTGTGTCATAGGTCGGCCTTTTCATCAACCACGCTCCGCCTTCGTCGTGCCTCCATGGCAGGCACCACTCCTTCCGCTAGTCCACCGGGCGCGTTCGGAGGCGCTGGGGGCCTCCGGGCCATTTCCCCCCTTGCGGCAGGTGCAGTGGCCTCTGAAGTTCAGGCCGGAGCTGTTGCCGCGCTATGACGATGCGGTGGACCCTGTCGGGTTCCTCCAGGCGTACAAGGAGGCCTTCTAGGCAGCGGGCGGAGATGGCAAGGTCATGGCAACTGTCTCCCCATGGCACTTGCGGGCATGCCACACACCTGGTTGCTCAGCTTACCAGAGTCTTTGGTAGCTTCATGGGAGGAGCTGCGTGGGTTATTCGCTGCACGCTTCGCGGTTCCGGCGAACCACGTCGTCACCGTCATCCTCGGCAGGTCGCAGGCGCCAGCTTCAGACCGCCACACCAAGCAGTTCTTCCGTCAGATGGGGGCTCCTCTGTCCTTGCGAGGGGCCCCTCCGGGCTGGACGGCGCCCTAGGATGACCTCATCTTCGACGCTAGAGATTACCCCAAGACCGCGGCCGGCGCAGTCGCGGTGCCCATGCTTTGCACCCCCACCATCTGCAACATGGCGGTAACCAGGACCCTCATCAATGGCGGCACCAGCCTCAACGTCCTCTCCGTGGAGGTGTTCGGCCTGCTCCACGTGCCTCACGACCGGCTCCTCCCCATCAAGCCGTTCTCCGGAGTGGTCGGCTGCTCCACCTTTCCCGTGGGGCAGATTCATCTTCCCGTCACCTTCGGGACGCGTGACAACTACCGCACCAAGCTCATCGACTTCGATGTCCCGTGCATTGGGCTCCCACACAACGCCATCCTCGGGTACCCGGCCCTTGCCAAGTTCATGGCGGCAACTCACCCTGGCTACACCATCATGAAGATGCCAGGGAGCAGCGGCGTCCTCACCATGTTGGGAGACACTGGAGATGTGCTAGCGGCTCTCAACCTCGCCTTCAAAGCCGCGACGGCCACGTGGCCAAGTGTAGAGAGCGCTCCGGAGGGCCCGGGTGCTGCCCTGGCGAAGAAGAAGCCGCTATTTTCCCAAGACCAAGCTGAGACGAAGCAAGTACCAGTCGACGAAGATAGGGAGTCAGGAGCCACCTTCACCACAGGCACTGGTCTCCCCCGAGACCAGGAGGTGGCGCTGGTCAGCTTTCTCTGTGCGATGTGTTCACATGGCAAGCAACGGACCTGGTAGGTGTACCGCGGGGGTGATGAAACACCACCTCAGGGTGTGCCCCCACACTCGCTCTGTGAGGCAGAAGGCACGGCGCCAAGCCCCGGAGAAGCAGTCGTTCATCGTCCAGGAGACCCGCAAGCTACAGGAGGCCGGTGTTATCCGGGAAGTGCGGCACCGGAGTTGTTGGTGAACCCAGTCATCGTCCCCAAGAAGAGCGGAAAAGAGCACATGTGCGTGGACTTCATGAGCCTGAACAAGGCTTGTCCTCAAGATCCGTTTCCTCTTCCTCGCATCGACCAGATCATCGACTCCACAGCCGAGTGCGATCTGTTGTGCTTCCTGGACACCTTCTCAGGCTATCATCACATCAAGATGGCGATTGAAGATGTAGAGAAGATGGCCTTCCTGACTCCGTGCGGGGTGTATTGCTACACATGCATGCCATTTGGGTTGCGCAATGCCGGAGCAACTCTCCAGCGGTTGATGCACATCGCCTTGGCCAAGCAACTTGGAAGAAACGCAAAGGCTTACATTGATGATATAGTGGTCAAGTCCCGGGAGGCCAGAACACTTGTTGAAGATCTGGAGGAGACGTTCGCCAACCTGCGCGAACTGAAGTTGAGGCTTAATCCTGAGAAGTGCATATTCAGTGTTCCGTCAGGCAAGCTGCTGGGGTTCTTGGTGTCGCACAGAGGAATTGAGGCCAACCCGGAGAAGGTCAAGGCAATAGAAAGGATGAGCCCGCCTCAAACTCTCAAGGAGATGCAAAAGCTGGTGGGATGCGTGACCTCACTTGGGCGCTTCATCTCCAAGCTAGGCATGCGCTCCCGCCCATTCTTCAAGCTGATGAAGAGGAAGGGCCCGTTCAAATGGACTCCGGAGGCTGACGCGGCTTTCCAGGACCTCAAGAGGTACCTCACTAGCCCACCGGTGATGGTGTCGCCTCGTCCCCTCAAGCCTCTGGTGCTTTACCTAGCCGCCATGCCGCACTCGGCCAGGGCAGCATTAGTGGCGGTCCTTGAGGAGCATGCAACCAAGGGTGTGCAGTGTGGAGCCACACGCTCGTCCAAGACACCGAGGCCTCAGGACGGCGCACCCGAGGCCACAACCCAACCATCAGGAGACGGGGTCCCAGAGGTCACGGCCCCCGAGGCTGCAATGGTCCCTCCCGAGGGCGGTCTTTCCGAGGCTACGTCACCCCAAGAGGAGCAAGACTTGGCAGACACTTCCTCACTCGTCGAGCATCATGTCTACTTCATCAGCATCGTGCTACATGACGCGTGAGCGCGTTACCCCATGCTGCAGAAGCTCCTCTTGGCACTCCTCGTCGCATGCAGGAAGCTGCGCCACTACTTCCAAGGCCACCCTATCAAGGTCGTCTCAGCCTACCCCCTGGACAGGGTGCTCCGAAGCCCCAACGCCACAGGAAGAGTTGCCGAGTGGAACATCGAGTTGCATGCGTTCTAGCTGGAGTTCAGCACCACCCAAGTCATCAAGGGTGCAGCTCTCGCCGACTTTGTGGCCGAATGGACTGACTCACCAAGTCAAGAGATGGGCGAGGATCGCTCCCTTGTCCCAGGAGACGAAACACTCGACGGTTGGGTCATGTACTTTGATGGTCCGTTCGCGCATCAGGGCGCGGGGGCTGGAGCCGTGCTCATCTCGCCCACCCAAGACAAGCTCTACTACGCCGTGCAGCTCTGCTTCCAGCACAGCGAGAAGGTCTCCAACAACATCTCCGAATTCGAGGGCCTGATCCCTGGGCTCAGGGCTGCGGTAGCCCTAGGGGTCAGGCGCCTTACCATCAGGGGCGACTCCCAGCTCCTAATCAACTTCTCCAACAAAGAGTACATGCGAAAGGGAGATCACATGGAGGCATACCTCGAGGAGGTACGTAAAATTGAGAAGCAATTCTTGGGTTTGGAACTGCAACACGTGCCACGCGGCATGAACCAGGAGGCGGACGACATTGCCAAGAGGGGATCTCGGTGCCTCCCCCAGGAGCCTAGCGTCTTCGAGGAGCGGCTCTTCAAGCTGTCGGCCGTTCCTCCCATGGATGAGCCAGCACCGCCTTGGGAGGAACTGCCCGCGGCACTCACCACAGGCGCCCCAACATGTGGCCCGGCCTCAGGGGCCTACCTGCTCCTCGCGCTTGAGCCTCGGGAGGGGTGCTGCACTGAGGAATTCAAGGTGTACCTGCTTCAGGGCACCTTGCCAGAGAAGGAAGAAGATGCTGAGCGGGTGGCTCGCTAGGCTACCGCATACTGCATGTAGGACGGTGAGCTCTACCGAAGGCGCCCAAACGATGTCTCACTGCAGTGCATTTCTAAGGAGCATGGGTGCGAGTTGCTGGCTGACATTCATGGTGGGGATTGTGGGAATCACTCTTCATCACGCACCCTAGTGGGCAATGCTTTCCGCAGCGGGTTATACTGGCCCACAGCGCTCAACGAGGCCACCAAATTGGTAAGATCTTGTGAGGCATGTCAGTTCCATGCTAAGAAGATCCATCAGCTTGCTCAGGGCCTCCAGACCATCCCGCTCTCGTGGCCATTCGCGGTTTGGGGTCTGGACATCTTGCGCCTGTTTCCTCGAGCGCTCGGGGGCTATTGTTACCTCTACGTCTCCATCGATAAATTCACCAAGTGGGCGGAAGTGGAAGTTGTCCGCACAATCCCAGCTGGCTCTGCAGTCAAGTTCATCAAGGGCCTCGTAAGCCGCTTCGGGGTGCCGAACCTCATCATCACTAACAATGGCTCCCAGTTCACGAGCAACCTCTTTAAAACATAATGTGCTAACCTTGGGACGCAGATATGTTACGCTTCGGTGGCGCACCCATAGAGCAATGGCTAGGCCGAGCGCACCAACGTGGAGGTCCTGACGGGCCTCAAGGCGAGGAGCTTCAAGAAGAAGCTTGAGGCTTGCGGCAAGGGCTGGCTCGGTGCGCTCCCGTCCGTGCTATGGTCCATCCGCACCACCCCGACCAAGCCTACAGGCCAGACCCCGTTCTTCCTCGTCTATGAAGCCGAGGCGGTCCTCTCTCACGAGGTCAGGTATCGCTCCCTGCAGGTCCTCGCATTCGACGAGGAGCGTTAGGACGCTGCACGGGAGATGAACCTCGTGCTGGGGGAGGAGCGCCGTCGCCAGGCCTTCGCTCTGAGCTGCGAGGTACCAGTAGACGTTGTGGCGCTACCACTGCCACAACATCTGCTCCAAGACCCTCGAGGTGGGTGACCTCGTCCTGAGGCGGGTGCTCTCTAGGGAAGGGCTTCACAAGCTCTCCCCCATGTGGGAGGGCCCGTTCAGGATCACTCGTGTCTCTAGGCCTGGCTCTGCGTGCCTGGAGATGCAGGATAGGGTCCCCATCCAGAATTCCTGGAACATCCAGCACCTCCAGAAGGTCTACCTGTAAAGAAGGCTCTGCACCTGTGAATGTCTCTGCCCGTGACACTCTCACGTAATAATGAGTGGGATTGTACATGCCCCGGAGACTCCTGAGCGCCGCCCTTGTGCCTCACGGGGGCTCCCTCCCACATACTAGTGGCAGCACTTAGCTCCCCGCTGGTGAGAAGACTAGTATAGGTGTCGAACGCGACTGTTCTTTTGCTTGCTTTCTGTATCTGATTTGCGACTTCTTGAATAGAATTTGGAGTTTCAACATCTCTTTCTTGGGGTTGGGAATTTTTTTTCTTCTTGCCTCGCTCGTTTCTCTCAGGCCTTGTCTCGGGAGACCTCAGGAGGAGTGGCAGTTGCCCGTTGCTCCTCCTCGCGCGTCCTGCGGGCGAGGACTAGGCAGGTGTGCGCACTTCAAGCTCGCCCACAAGCACACCTCGCCAAAGCCCCAGTCCCTGGCCCTTTGGCGTACTAGTCCTTGCGCGATGCTCTCGGACGAGCTTGTAGGCACTACGTCCCCAAGGCCTCATAACCCCACAACTACGAGCCCCCCCCTCCTAAAGCCTGGCGACCACAAGGGCGTCCCTCAACAAGGAGCGCTTCCGCGGCGTCAAAATTCACCATCGGGAACTCTAAGATAAGTTACCCCAACCGCACTCAATAGCAGCACAAGCCTCATGAGGAAGCATAAAAATAATAACATAATGGCGCAAGCGCCATAGTCCATTAGACGCCCCTGTAGGCCCCCCTAATTCTTCTTTTTTGCAGCAAAAGAAAGAAAGAAAAACACGAGCGCGCGTCAACGACAGCTCCTGAGGCCCGGCGCTGGCAGAACCTGGGCTCATTCAGAGCCCTCTTCTCGCTTCACTGGGGCGTGGCGGCAAAGCGACTCATCTACCCTCCCGTCCAGGCCCGGCGACGCGGTGGCTCGTCGGAGTCGTCACCGCTGGAGCTTTCCGCGGAGGAGAAGCCGTCGCTGCTGGAGGCGGCGCAACCGTCGCCAAGGGCAAGGTCACCACCGGCGATGATGTCGCCCCTCCGTCCACGGTCATCATCGCCATCGTCATTGATGTCGCTCTCCTGGCAGCACCCTACACGCGGGCCATCTTCCCCGAAGATCCTCAAGTAGAGGGTCGCGACGCCGTCATACCTGAAGTGGAGGGTGCACCTCCTACGCAAGTCCCGTGCCCGGGCGAACGATTGCCATCCGGGGGTCAGGAACATGTTGCCAGTGGCCCTAAACTCGTCCCCACCCATGAGGCCTTGCTACAGCAGCTGTCGGCCTGGAGCCAGAAGAAACAAGGCCCCTGGTCGGCAACGCGTTCGTGAAGAAGCGCGAGAGTTGGAGCTAGGCGGAGGCAGGCTTCTCTGCCCACACCACGAACTCCGGGGGAGAGTCGGCTAAGCGGGATCACGGCCATGGTGGCTGAATGGCCATCGCGCGCCTCACCTCCTTGCGGCAGCTTCCTTGCCCACGACGGCCCTCACCACAGGAAGACACGCCCACAAGGCCGCCGGAGGTAGTACTAGCCTTAGGAAGTGGGCACCCGCACCCGCAGGGAGCCACTGCCGGCGTCGCCGCGTACTTGCAGGGACGGCCGTGGCCTCTCTTGGGCGAGGGTGAGTCAGGCCCCTCCTTAGGGGCCTTTCCTTTCTCCGCAGCCGAGAGCCTCCTCGACGGTGCCATGGATGCTCTGGTAAGACGGTGGGGCGAGGCGAAGGAGGATCAAGGAGCAAGAAGACGGAGATGAGCAGGGGGCTCTGCCCACTCCCGCATTTATAGCCAGGAGAAGGTAAATCGTCGGCGTCCCACGATCCCTAGTAATGATGATTCTCTCTGCATGCAACATGCAGTTGTCAAGTCGAACGGTTGCCAAGGCAACATGGGGAAGCGGAGACGCCCATGTCCCATCAAGCGCCACGTGTCGGCTCAGTCCGCAAGCGATTGGGGCCCGCGGCGTTCCGCACTTGCCATTTGGCTTTGCCTCGAAACCAAGTGTGAGCGTGCCTTGAGCCCGAGGGCTTCTGTCAGTGTTCTGGGAACCAGGGTACCCAGACCTGCCTGCCTATAGCCCATGATGTGGCTTCATTCCCGGCCTGGTACGGCCTAGCTTCGACTACGGCAAGACAAGACCTTCGCGAGGGGCCAAGCCTCACAAGGTGGGCGACATCAAGACCTCCCGAGGGAGCAGCCTCCTTGGGCGGCCTCTTGAGCGGAGCAGAGATTCCTATGCTGGACCCAGCCTCACAAGGCTGAAATGACATCAGCCATGACGACCAAGGCCAGGCGCGTGCCAGCAGGCGCAGTACAGCAAATTTCCTCTTTGGTGCAAAGGAGGCAAGTGCAGGTGTGGAGTCCCAAGGAATCAGCCAATTGTTGCCATTTGCGTGCAACGAGACCAAGACCGCCAGAACGGCAGGATGGATGTCATCGCCGAGCCCACCACGACGTCACGCTCAGAGGATTTGCAGGCGAAGACCACCTTTCGTCAGGATTAGATGTACTTCTTGTTCCCCTTCAAATTTGGCTGTTGTGGGATCCCTTCCCGCCTAAGTTTTGGGGGAAGAGGACCAAGGCCACTATAAATAGAGCCTAGCCACCACCGTAGAGAGGGGTCGGTCAATCGATCAACTCACCAGGTGATCAACTCACAGAACCACCAAGAGCTCATCACAAGAACACGCCTCCTGAGGTTGTTCATCCACTTGTACTAGTTCATCCTCAGCCCATCGCGAGACTAATCCACCACAAAGCAGGAGTAGGGTATTACACCACAAGGTGGCCCGAACCTGGGTAAACTGCTATGTCTTTATCTGTCGTGTTCATCAGGCTTGGTCGTGAGAGCAGCAGATCGGGAGACTTGGGAGGTTGAGTTCTTCACACACACCCCTGAGTTCGAACCTTTCTTGGGTCTGCGGAGCCCGGAATCCGACACGGATGTGGCTATGGAATGCACTGATTGTACAACAACTAAGTTTGTAGAGTGAATTCATGTACTACTAGCCAGTTAACATCATGTTGATCAACATTCATGCATAGCACATCTTCATACGATTCACAGTCAAAAAGAAATGTTATTTTCAAAATGCCCACACAATGTCGAGTGTGCGAAAAACAGAGAAAACGAGGGACGAAGTTTTGGCAAGTGTTGGAGGTGGTGTGCGCAGATGACAATGGGGACCCACATGTCAGTAATGGCAGAGGCAAAAATACGGGGATACTTTTACTGCATCAAGTGGAGCCGAAGCCGGACGGAGCAACTGATGGGGAGTGGAACTTGGCCACTGGGCTACTTCAATACTTCCAATAGAAAATCGGCATGGATTCTACAACTACTATAGCACGTCTCCCTTAAATTTCCAGTCGTTGTGTTCTTATTGTTTTGGTGTAGCACTTCATGTAACAATTGAATGCTGAATTCATTACTTCACGAGTATGTGTGGCCTCTCTCCCTCTATCTGATTCTATATCATGCCTTTCAGTGTTTTGTGTTTTATATTCCATAATCTCCTTGTATTTGTGTGTCATTTATTTAGCTCCTTCAAAATTTGTAGTGCAACTTCCTAAATGTCATGTCCATGTGTTACCAAAGATAGAAAAAAGAAACTAGAATAGGCGGCTGCCAACCAAGCACTGCATAGCTTCCTCTCAGGAGGCACCACAAGGTGGTGCCCCAACACCTAGTTTTATATAAAAATCATCTAATTTGCATGAATCTCGTTTGGTTTGTTAAATTCACTTTAAATTTTATGCGGCTATATGGTTAGATGGTGGTCCCTGCTCCAGAGTTCACAGACAGAGGTGTCTGATTCGAGGCTCAGCTTTGGAGATGCCCAAACAGAAATTCCAATGCGCCAACCCAAACTAGTCGCGCGTGTCTGTTTGGGTCAAAATGGACACAAAAGTTGGTCCAACGCGCTGATGCAAATGGACCGACACCCGCTTTTGGTTCGTACATGACTCATTTCAATCCCAAATTTGGGTTGTGTTTATGTCAGTGCGGACGCGTGCGATGCCCGCCATTGTCCTCCCCCTAGCCCGCCAGTTGGTGGCACATTGGCCCAATTTCCCTCCCTTTACCAAACAAACCTCCTGCCTGCTCGCTCTCCCGGCCGCTCCCCAAGGATGAAGCGTTGAACCCCGCCGCCGCCGCTGGCCTCGCCTCCACCCTCGACAAGCTCCGCGCTTGCAAAAAGCCGGCGACTCCCAAGCCGAAGAAGGTGCTGATGGACGCGCAGCGGGCCGTTCAGTTGACCAAGAGGGCTGGCTGGAGGGAGGTACAGGCCAGGAAGTTAGAAACCGGGGTTGTGGCCGCACAACAAGAGGCCACCATCACAAAGAACAACACCCTCATCGCAGCAGCCATGAAGCAGTCCCTCCTCATGCTTGAGTTCAATGACAGGACCGACCATCATGGGCTCGTCACTGCTGCCATGGCTGCGGCCAGGATGAGCTCGTCGGCGGCCCTGTTGGGTAGAGTAGTAATTCAAAAAAATTCCTACGATCACGCAAGATCTATCTAGGAGATGCATAGCAACGATATGGGAGAGTGTGTCCACGTACCCTCATAGACTGAAAGCGGAAGTGTTTAGTAACGCGGTTGATGTAGTTAACGTCTTCACGATCCAACCGATCCAAGTACCGAACGTACAACACCTCCGTGATCAGCACACATTCAGCACAATGACGTCCCTTGTGCTCTTGATCCAGTTGAGGACGAGGGAGAGTTCCGTGAGCACGAAGTCATGGCGATGGTGATGATGATGTTACCGGTGCAAGGCTTCGCCTAAGCACTACGACGATATGACCGAGGTGTTAAACTGTGGAGGGGGCACCGCACACGGCTAAGAGATTGACTGTTGTCCTTTGGGGTGCCCCCCTGCCCCCGTATATAAAAGAGGGAGGGAGGAGGCCGGCAGCCAGGAGGGGCACGCGCCATAGGGTAGTCCAACTAGGATTCCCAATCCTAGTTGGAGTTCCCTTCCTTTTTCCAAGAGGGGGAGAGAGGGAAGGAGGAGGAGAGGGAGAAGGAAAGAGAGGAGTCCCGCCCCCTCACTAGTCTAATTCGGACTTGCCATGGGGGACGCACGGCCACCCTACGGCCCTCCTCTCCTTTCCACTAAGGCCCATGAAGGCCCACTACTTCCCCCGGGGTTCCGGTAACCTCCCAGTACTCTGAAAAATGTTCAAACCTTTCCGAAACCTTTCCAGTGTCCGAACATAACCTTCCAATATATCAATCTTTATGTCTCGACCATTTCGAGACTCCTCATCATGTCCGTGATCTCATCCGGGACTCCGAACAAACTTCGGTCATCAAATCACATAACTCATAATACAAATCGTCATCGTACGTTAAGCTTGCAGACCCTACGGGTTCGAGAACTATGTAGACATGATCGAGACACATCTCTGATCAATAACCAATAGCGGAACCTGGATGCTCATGTTGGCTCCTACATATTCTATGAGGATCTTTATCGGTCAAACCGCACAACAACATACATTGTTCCCTTTGTCACGGTATGTTACTTACCCGAGATTCGATCGTTGGTATCATCATACCTAGTTCAATCTCGTTACCGGCAAGTCTCTTTACTTGTTCCACAATGCTTCATCCCGCAACTAACTTATTAGTCACATTGCTTGCAAGGCTTGTAGTGATGAGCATTCTGAGAGGGCCCAGAGATACCTCTCCAATACACGGAGTGACAAATCCTAATCTTGATCTATGACAACCCAACAAACACCTTCAGAGACACCTGTAGAGCATCTTTATAATCACTCGACGTTTAATAGCACACAAGGTGTTCCTCCGGTATTCGGGAGTTGCATAATCTCATAGTCAGAGGAACATGTATAAGTCATGAAGAAAGCAGTAGCAATAATAGTGTAACGATCATAATGCTAAGCTAACGGATGGGTCTTGTCCATCACATCATTCTCCTAATGATGTGATCCCATTCATCAAATGACAACACATGTCTATGGTTAGGAAACATAACCATCTTTGATTAACGAGCTAGTCAAGTAGAGGCATACTAGGGACACTGTGTATTGTCTATGTATTCACACATGTACTAAGTTTCCGGTTAATACAATTCTAGCATGAATAATAAACATTTATCATGATATAAGGAAATATAAATAACAACTTTATTATTGCCTCTAGGGCATATTTCCTTCAGTCTCCCACTTGCACTAGAGTCAATAATCTAGATTACAAAGTAATGATTCTAACACCCATGGAGTCTTGGTGATGATCATGTTTTGCTCGGGGAAGAGGCTTAGTCAACGGGTCTGCAACATTCAGATCCGTATGTATCTTGCAAATTTCTATGTCTCCCTCCGCGACTTGATGATGGATGGAATTGAAGCGTCTCTTGATGTGTTTGGTTCTCTTGTGAAATCTGGATTCCTTTGCCAAGGCAATTGCTCCAGTATTGTCACAAACGATTTTCATTGGACCCGATGCACTAGGTATAACACTTAGATCAGATATGAACTCCTTCATCTAGACTCCTTCATTTGCTACTTCTGAAGCAGCTCTGTATTCCGCTTCACACGTAGATTCCGCCATGACGCTCTGCTTGGAACTGCACCAACTGACAGCTCCACCATTCAATATAAATATGTATCCAAATTGTGACTTAGAGTCATCCGGATCAGTGTCAAAGCTTGCATCGACGTAACCATTTATGACAAGCTCTTTGTCACCTCCATAAATGACAAACATATCCTTAGTCCTTTTCAGGTATTTCACGATGTTCTTGACCGTTGTCCAGTGCTCCACTCCTAGATTACTTTGGTGCCTCCCTGCTATACTTATAGCAAGGCACACATCAGGTCTGGTACACAGCATTGCATACATGATAGAACCTATGGCTGAGGCATAGGGAATGACTTTCATTTTCTCTCTATCTTCTGCAATGGTCGGGCACTGAGTCTGACTCAAGTTCACACCTTGTAACACATGCAAGAACCCTTTCTTTGACTGGTCCATTTTGAAATTCTTCAAAGCTTTATCAAGGTATGTGCTTTGTGAAAGTCCAATTAAGCGTCTTGATCTATCTCTATAGATCTTGATGCCCAATATGTAAGCAGCTTCATTGAGGTCTTTCATTGAAAAATTCTTATTCAAGTATCCTTTTATGCTATCCAAAAATTCTATATCATTTCAAATCAACAATATGTCATCCATATATAATATTAGAAATGCTACAGAACTCCCACTCACTTTCTTGTAAATACAGGCTTCTCCAAACATCTGTATAAAACCATATGCTTTGATCACACTATCAAAGCGTTTATTCCAACTCTGAGAGGTTTGCACCAGTCCATAAATGGATCGCTGGAGCTTACACACTTTTATTAGCACTTTTTGGATCGACAAAACCTTCTGGTTGCATCATATACAACTCTTCTTTAAGAAATCCATTAAGGAATGCAGTTTTGACATCCATTTACCAAATTTCATAATTATAAAATGCGGCAATTGCTAACATGATTTGGACAGACTTAAGCATCGCTACGGGTGAGAAGGTCTCATTGTAGTCAACTCCTTGAACTTGTCGAAAACCTTCCGCAACAAGTTGAGCTTTGTAGACAGTAACATTACCGTCAGTGTCATTCTCCTTCTTGAAGATCCATTTATTTTCTATGGCTTGTTGATCATCGGGCAAGTCCACGAAAGTCCACACTTTGTTCTCATACATGGATCCCATCTTAGATTTCATGGCCTCAAGCCATTTCACGGAATCTGGGCTCATCATCACTTCCTCGTAGTTCGTAGGTTCGTCATGGTCTAGTAACATGACTTCCAGAACGGGATTACCGTACCACTCTGGTGTAGACCGTACTCTGGATGACCTACGAGGTTTGCTAGTAACTTGATCTGAAGTTTCATGATCATCATCATTAGCTTCCTCACTAATTGGTGTAGGAATCACTGGAACTGATTTCTGTGATGAACTACTTACCAATTCGGGAGAAGGTACTATTACCTCATCAAGTTCTACTTTCCTCCCACTCACTTATTTCGAGAGAAACTCCTTCTCTAGAAAGGATCCATCCTTAGCAACGAATATCTTGCCTTCGGATCTGTGATAGAAGGTGTACCCAAAAGTTTCCTTTGGGTATCCTATGAAGACGCACCTCTCTGATTTGGGTTCGAGCTTATCAGGTTGAAGCTTTTTCACATAAGCATCGCAGCCCCAAACTTTAAGAAACGACAACTCGGGTTTCTTGCCAAACCACAGTTCATATGGTGTCGTCTTAACGGATTTTGATGGTGCCCTATTTAAAGTGAATGGAGCCGTCTCTAAAGCATACTACCAAAATGATAGCGGTAAATCAGTAAGAGACATCATAGATCGCACCATATCCACGGTTATGACATTCGGACACACCATTACGCTATGGTGTTCTAGGTGGCGTGAGTTGCGAAACTATTCCACATTGTTTCAAATGAAGACCAAACTCGTAACTCAAATATTCACCTCCACGATCAAATCATAGAAACTTTATTTTCTTGTTACGATGATTTTCCACTTCACTCTGAAATTCTTTGAACTTTTCAAACGTTTTGGACTTATGTTTCATTAAGTAGATATACCCATATCTGCTCAAATCATCTGTGAAGGTCAAAAAATAACGATACCCGCCACGAGCCTCAACATTCATTGGTCTGCATACATCGGTATGTATTATTTCCAATAAGTCAGTAGCTCGTTCCATTGTTTCGGTGAACAGAGGTTTAGTCATCTTGCCCATGAGGCATGGTTCGCAAGCACCAAGTGATTCATAATCAAGTGATTCCAAAAATCCATCAGCATGGAATTTCTTCATGCGCTTTACACCAATATGACCTAAACGGCAGTGCCACAAATAAGTTGCATTATCATTATCAACTTTGCATCTTTTGGCTTCAATATTATGAACATGTGTATCACCACGATCGAGATTCAACAAAAATAGACCACTCAACAAGGGTGCATGACCATAAAAGATATTACTCCTATAAATAGAACAACCATTATTCTCTGATTTAAATGAATAACCGTCTGGCATCAAACAAGATCCAGATACAATGTTCATGCTCAACGCTGGCACCAAATAACAATTATTCAGGTCTAAAACTAATCCCGAAAGTAGATGTTCTGGATACGAGGGTACCTATACTTGCCTACCTGTAGCGCACTACATGGCTCCACCGATGGCCTGGTACGGCCCAGCTTCAGCATCGACAACTCAAGACCCTCGCGAGGCAGGCGATGCTAAGACCTCCAAGGGGATCGGCCTCCTCAGGCTGGCTCCTGAGGAGCGGAGATTTCTATGCAAGGTGCACCTCATGAGGCTCAGCTGACGTGAGCCATGACGAACAAGGCCAGGCGGGCGCTAGCGGGCGCAGAGTACCAGTTTCCTCTTTGGTGCAATAGAGGCAAGCAGCAGGCGTGGAGTCTCGAGGAATCAGACAAAGGTTTCCATTCTGGTGCAACAAGACCAAGACTGCCAGGACGGTAGGACAGAGGTCATCACCGAGCCCACCACAACGTCATGACCAAAGGCTTTTGTAGGAAAAAAACCACTTTAGTCAGGATAGGATGTACTTTTTGTCTCTGTTGAAATCTGGCCGTTGTGGGATCCCTTCCCGCCAACATTTGGGAAGAGGACCAAGGCCACTATAAATTGGACTTAGCCACCACCATAGAGAGGGGAATCAGTCCGGAACGGAGTGAAGCCATTCCTCCTTCACTAGCTCTCCTGAGCTCAAGAACACCTCACCTCCTGACGCTGTTCATCCACTGTACTAGTTCATCCTCAGCCCCTCGAGGAAATCCACCACAAAGCTGGAGTAGGGTATTGCACCACAAGGTGGCCCGAACCAGGATAAACTGTTGTGTCTCTCTGTCCCTTTGAGCTCAACGTGCTAGGCTGTGAGGATCGCGGGTAGGTAGGCTGGGTAGATTGAGATCTCCACATGCACCATATAGTTCGAACCTCTCAAGGGTTTGCGGAACCCGAAATCCGACATTTGGCGCGCCAGGTAGGGGTGCGTTGGATCTTCTCTTCCGTCGATCGATCCACCGCTACTCTGATGCCATGACTGACGCCTCGAGAGCACACATTGAGCACTGGGTTATCCGGACCGCTGCGACAGCGTCTATTGATGAGGAAGATCTCCACTCCGCGCTACTCGCGGCTCGTGCTCCGCTTGGTGCCGCTGGTCGCGGGAGGCGTGGGTAGCCCCCCTCTCGCGCCACGTCGCAACCGCGCTATTGCGCGGTCTTCAAGCTACGCCACGGCGATAGCGCCACACACTCACTGGGAGCAGGTGAACATGCGAGCTGTGGTCATCGTGGCTCGAGAGCTACTGGGGTGCAGGCTGGCAGAGAGCGGTCGCCACGCCCTGTTGGAACGGGTCGCCGAGTTGCTGGATGTTGCATGCAGGGGCACGGCACCATTCTGCGCCCTGCCCACATCACAAGTTGTGGCGGGGGCACGCGCTCACCCTCGTCATGCCCGCGCGCCCCCTCCCCTCCTGAAGAGCCTCTCGGCGTCAGCCTGCCCCATGGTGCGGCTCGCTCTACTTCAACCATGCCGCCCAGGGGTGGGGCGAACCCGAGCGGCCTCTCCTGGGGTCGCGCGGAGGCACCGGCCCTCAACCGCCAGGGCCTGGTACCAGGCAAGGGGGGCGACAGCGCGGGGCAACCAGGCGGCGACTCGAGCGCAGCCAGCCCAGAAGCCTATGTGCCCCTTGCAATGGACCTAAGGTACGCATCAGGAGAAGGCCCCAACCGATCCCCCGCGCCAGGCTGGGCGCTGGAGGTACACGAAGCCGAGGCTCTATGTGAGCCACTAGAGGGCTCCACCGATGCTTTCGACGACGGCAGCCACTGGGTACAGCTAACGTCTCGGGAGCACGCTTGCACTAACCATGGATCGCATGTGGGCCAAGCAGCAGCTACCGCCAGGGCCCCAGGGGTGGTGGCCCAGTCGCAGGTGAACGAAGGGCCTTGGGAGCAGCGTGGGGGGAGCCCGGGGCAGGGCCTCCCCCGCGCTGCGTAGAACAACGCGCTGCACGGAGGTAGGTCCTCCGCCAGGGAAGGCGCCGGCGAGCCCTTCCCCCCGGCGGAGGGCCTGCGATCGCCGAGGGCGCCGCCAGTGTCCTCCTTGCCCCTTGGTCTCGTCCTGGTTTCTGGACGCCCCAACGGTGGTCGGGGGCGGTGACGACCCACAAGTGTAGGGGATCTATCGTAGTCCTTTTGATAAGTAAGAGTGTCGAACCCAACGAGGAGCAGAAGGAAATGACAAGCGGTTTTCAGTAAGGTATTCTCTGCAAGCACTGAAATTATCGGTAACAGATAGTTTTGTGATAAGGTAATTCGCAACGGGTAACAAGTAACAAAAGTAAATAAGGTGCAGCAAGGTGGCCCAATCCTTTTTGTAGCAAAGGACAAGCCTGGACAAATTCTTATATGAAGGAAAACGCTCCCGAGGACACATGGGAATTATCGTCAAGCTAGTTTTCATCACGCTCATATGATTCGCGTTCGTTACTTTGATAATTTGATATGTGGGTGGACCGGTGCTTGGGTACTACCCTTTCTTGGACAAGCATCCCAGTTATGATTAACCCCTATTGCAAGCATCCGCAACTACAAAAGAAGTATTAAGGTAAACCTAACCATAGCATGAAACATATGGATCCAAATCAGCCCCTTACGAAGCAACGCATAAACTAGGGTTTAAGCTTCTGTCACTCTAGCAACCCATCATCTACTTGTTACTTCCCAATGCCTTCCTCTAGGCCCGAACAATGGTGAAGTGTCATGTAGTCGACGTTCACATAACACCACTAGAGGAGAGACAACATACATATCATCAAAATATCGAACGAATACCAAATTCACATGACTACTTATAGCAAGACTTCTCTCGTGTCCTCAGGAACATACGTAAGTACTCACAAATCATATTCATGTTCATAGACAGACGGGTATTAATATGCATAAAGGATCTGAACATATGCTATTCCACCGAATAAGCCAACTAGCATCAACTACGTACAAGGAGTAATCAACACTACTAGCAACCCACAGGTACCAATCTGAGGTTTTGGGACAAAGATTGGATACAAGAGATGAACTAGGGTTTGAGAAGAGGTGGTGCTGGTGAAGATGTTGATGGACATTGACCCCCTCTCGATGAGAGGATTGATGGTGATGACGATGGTGGTGACGTCCCCCTCCTGGAGGGATGTTTCCCCGGCAGAACATATCTGCCGGAGCCCTAGATTGTTTCCTCCAATGTTCTGCCTTGTGGCGGCGGTGTCTCGTCCCGAAAGCTTGCTTGCGATTTTTCCAGGGTAAAAGACTTCATATAGCAGAAGATGGGCACTGGAGGCCTGCCAGGTGGCCCACGAGGTAGGGGGTGCGCCCAGGGGGTAGGGCGCGCCCTGGCGGGAGGGCGCGCCCCCACCCTCATGGACGGTGGGTGGCCCCCCTCTGGTATTTTCTTCGCTTAGTATTTTTTATTAATTCCAAAAATAACTTCCGTGGAGTTTCAAGACTTTTGGAGTTGTGCAGAATAGGTCTCTAATATTTGCTACTTTTCCAGCCCAGAATTCCAGCTGCCGGCATTCTCCCTCTTCATGTAAACCTTGTAAAATAAGAGAGAATAGGCATAAGTATTGTGACATAATGTGTAACAACAGCCCATAATGCAATAAATATCGATATAAAAGCATGATGCAAAATGGACGTATCATCTCCCCCAAGCTTAGACCTCGCTTGTCCTCAAGCGGAAGCCGATATCGAAAATATGTCAACATGTTTAGAGATAGAGGTGTCGATAAAATAAAATACGTACATGAGGGCATCATGATCATTCTTATAATAGCAACATATATGTATTTTGTCATATGTTTTCTTATTCTCAAGTAATAATCTATCCACAATGTCAAGTATGAATCAGAAACTTCATTGAGAACCAACAAACTATGATCTCAGTCATTGAGGCAATTGCAATTTATCATAACATCGGAAAGAGTCAATGTAAGAGCTTTTTAGCAAGTCAACATACTCAACTATCATTTGGTATTTCACAATTGCTAACACTCACGCAATACTTATGGTTACGGAGTTTTAATCGAACACAAAGAAAGATAGGCGCTTATAGTGTTGCCTCCCAACCTTTTACCTCAAGGGTATACTAGGGAAAAGGCTAGCAGCAACGCGGGTTTTAGATGTATCAGTAGCGCGGGGATAGGCGCTACTAATAAGGCGCTACAGCTAACACATAGCAGTAGCGCGTGCCCACCGGCGCTACTGCTACACAAGTGTAGTAGCAGCGCGGTTAGAGGAAGCTCGCTACTGCTAGTAGCTCTAGCGCGCTTTGCCTGGACGCGCTACTGCTATCGCGGCGCTGCTGCTAACTTTTATACACTCGTTACTGCTAATTTAAGTAGTTTTTTTTGGCATATTTGCTTTGTATTTGAACAGGCTTTGTAGAAGAATATTTAGCACATAGAAATGTCATCATGATACACATACAAATGCCTGCGAGACCACAAATGTAATCATAGCATGTACATACAAATAGTCTCATCATAATCATCATCCAATACAAGGTGATATCTTGTCATCATCTCGAAAATAGCGATACATGCAAGTCTCGAATACTTGCAACTACAACAACGTCATCCATCTAAACAAAGGTATACGCAAGAAGTGCTATCACTATGAGTGAGAGCGGAACTATGCAGTACATGAGGTGGCGGTTACGAGTCCTCTCTCGCTGTAGCGTGAACCTCAAGTAACTAGCTTCTCCTTCTTGTCTGCTTTTGAAGCCTTTATGGCTGGCGCCCGTGAACCCATTCACTTGCGCCTGGCACTCATGCCACTCGTTGTACACCCCCAGAACCTTCCCTTTGTAGACGACATAGCAATTCCATCTCGCCATCAACAAACTAGGTACCTATTAGAGATGCATGCATGAAGAGGATGTACAATCATATATATGCAACAAAATATACTAGAGAAACACCGAAAAAGAAAGGGTTAGCAACTAGATGCAACATACAGTACGCAAATTAATTAACTATAGGTACGCAGATCATCGTACGCAAACTAACAAAGTAGCGTTACGCAAGTTCGGCAGGGACCGTGGACATCACAAAGTTTCATCGCTACAAAAAGTATACAAGTTCAACCGACACATATCATCATCATCGGCATCATAAATCACTAGAATTTCCATCCTTCCATATCATCGAGGACGAACCCTAGCTTCTTGAACGGCGTGAGGTCTAGACGTTGCATGCATATGCGAGTTCGGACGTCAGCTCGCGATATAGGGCCGTGGTGGAACATCCCCTTCTCACCGACGACTTCTTTCATGATGATCATCGCAATGTCGCTTTGGATGCGAAAGAAGTCATCTCTAAGTTTATAATTCACTTCTCCATGAGATTCTAGCCACTTGTGGATATGATCATCATTTCTGCTGTTAATACAAAGCTTTTGGTGATCCGTGTTGAACTGAATCATGAGATGGACGATGTAGAATCCATCCTTCTTGCTTGGTTTTGGGACATGGATGCAGGAGAAGTTAGTTTTATGCGCGAAACCCATCTTCTTGTTCCTTTGTTTCGTAATCTGCACGTGGCCACCTCTAAAGCTGAAGCCTTGGAGAGCATCATCTAGAATATTCATTATGTGGGTGTAGTCCTTTTTCTCGTAGTCTCTGGAAGGGTCAAAATACACGGCGTGGGAGACTTGCGGGTAAAGAACGATAAGGACGGCACGCCCGTTGCTGCGGGGAAAAGACACCTCAAATTATTCCCCGTATGAGAGAGAAGGAATGATTGAAATGTACGAAAGGGTTGTCCGGAACTGACTTACTTTGGATGATAAGGCATTAGGACAATTTCCCGGTCCTTATTCTGTACCATGAAGTTTTGGAGGTACTCCCTAGCAGTTTCACGCTCAAAGTCGCCGAGACTCAAGAAAGACTCGTGCATGTAGTACGGATCCGCCACACAGATTTGCGAGACTTCTTCACTCTTCATGACGGAGCTCATATGTAGCGCAAAAAGGCGGACGATAGTAAAATCAAGCCGCCTTGTTAGAAACATCTCAAAGATATGGTCAAACCACAGGAAGAACACCTCCGCGGGCCGTGTGTCGACGTAGCACTTCCCCTCAGGCACATGAGCCGCGTATGTCGGATATCCTGGATCCTTTGAGGCTAGTAGGCTTTTCTCAGTCGACAGCACATGGTCGTGCAGTCTCCTGAGATCCCCTGATAGTGCCTCCAGTGGTTTCGGCGGTAGCATCGGCTCGCCTGTGAGATGGAACATGACCGCACCTTTCATGGGTACACGCTCTTCAGAATGCATCGTCTGGCTGCTATGTGCTTTGTCTTGTTTGGAGGCAGTTACCTTCCCCGATCTCTTCCTCTCCTTTTTCTTGGGCACACCTTCCAGACCCTTCCTTAACCCCTGCCCCAGTGTTCCCGGGCTAAGTATTGTATGACCCTCGCGCCCGGCTAGTTGAGCCTGTGTTGAGGCGGCATCTTCAGGCGTGTCCTGTGAGGATTTCATGAAGAGAGACTTTTTGCAATCCATGGTACGACCCTGCCCGGGCATATCATCCATATCCTCATTAGCAAGCTGATAGCTCGATTCGTCATATGGTTGACTCATCATATCTATGTCACAGTCATACGCGTTTGTATTGAGGTAATCCATAGGGTCGACCTCCATCTCATCATCCATTCTCTGTTCTACAGGAGAAATTACATCAGCCAGTACTATTGCACCCCCTTCATCATGTCGTCCGCCGCTCTCACCCGGCACTACAGGAGCTGGTAATTGCGTAGGCGGGGTGGTGGTCTCCGCACATGCTTGTTGATGTGTGGTAGTTATTGGTGTGCTCTCAGCCGGCTCCAGACGAATAAGATTCTTCGGCCATAGCAGCACCCAATTCTTGCAGCTTCCAATCCGTGGAGGGGTCTCGTCGTCCGCTCCCACATGCTGTACTGGAGGAGGCAAATCCTCGTGCCCCGATTTCACACTGGTCAAGCTAACCCTGAAGTGCCCAGCGGGGATTGGCTGGTTGTGGAACGTGCGTTGAGAGGGGTCCATTATCATCCCCTTTCCCACGTCACCTTCTGGCCTTTGATCAAGTAGAGTATGGTGCACGGCAGTTTCTTTCGCCTGCAAACACATATGTCTGTGGCGTAAAACAACCGAAAGGCAACAAAAATGGAATATTATCTATATATATATATATATGTTGGTGCGACATGTAATTACCGTGACGGCGTCGAGCTCAGCCAAAGACGAAGGCCCACCTAGCGCGCCTGAGACTGAGGATGGGCTGCTATGAGCGGGAGCGGCTGCGAGAGGAGGCCCGGTTGCTTGAGCAAGTGATGGTGCGATGGTGTTGTTGTTCATGGAGTTGCTCGCGACGAAATTGGGCATCGGGAAATCATGTACCGTCTTGTCTGGATTTTCCTTTCCCAGTTGATGATAACTGGAACCAAGTTAGTAGCAAAATCATTTCTGCAGGTAGTTACAGCTGCATTGACTGCCTACTGTAGCAACTCATATTTGTCCTCGGCTGCTTTTTTCGCGTCCTCAGCTGCTTTTTTCTGGACCGCAAGCTTCACCTTTGCGTCGATGTCCGCCTGACTAAACTTCTTTTTCTGCTTCTTGGCCTCCAGGCTGTCGTTGTAAAACACCTTCCATGTGGCGCCATCTCCAGCGCCGTGCACACGACCATATTGCGGCTGCTGGTCCAAAGGGAGTCCCTTAAGTTCGTTCAAGGCCTGGTTGAGAGGGGTGTACCACTTGGGCCTCATCGGAGAAGTAGGGCTTTCGGCTGCAAGCCGGTGTTGCTTCTCCAGTAGTCTAATCAATTTCCTCGTGATCTTGTCCATGTAAAAAACCTTTTTCTCCTTGTCCCACTTGTAGCGGGCCCTGATGAAGTCATGCTCCAAGGGGTTGGTGAACTTCGCGAAGGGGTCTAGGAGACCCGCGGCTTCACGTTCCGCGTCCTCCATATCCCATATGGGGCTTTTACCGAGGTAGCCATGGCATCCGAGGCGATGCTTCCCCGTGTTCCTTTGCTGAAGGCTTTTGAATTTCGCAGCCTTAGCCTTGGCTGCCTCGGTAGCGCAAGTGTCCTTGAACTTTTCGAACTCCTCTTCCATAAGTGTCGGATTTTCCTCCAGAATCGTGGACAGGGGTTCATCAGCCTCAATAGCTCGTTTCACCCTCCCTTTCCAGGAGGCCAAATCATTGCTGAACATGCCCATCGCGTGATTGCTAATATTTTTCATCTTCAGATCATCCCACGGTTGTTCTATGTTATCATCCCGGTCGGGGAACTTGAATCTCGTGTGCAACTTCGTTAGGAGCAACTGCGTCAAATGTTCTTTACTCCTTAAGTCATCGTTGTTGATGCTCGCACATTCCCGTAGGATGCATCCTACTTGGTTCCCATAGCACTTGCGAGGTTCTTCCGGCTCTAACAGCTCAAACTTGCCAGGTGCCATCTTTGTGATCACAAGTCGTCCAATCCCTAGTTTGTTAGGTTTTCGTATCCTCTGCTTCTTATGCTTCCTCTTTTCGGTAGCGGCATCGGGGCCGGTACCTTCCCCGTTGGTACCTTCCCCGCCGGTACCTTCCCCACCGGTCTCGGTGCCACCATCGGTGCCGGCATAGTCGGTGTCGATGTCGGCGTCAGTACCATCATCGAGGCCGACCTGCAAACCTTGCTTAGCAATCAAATAGTCGAGGTACTCTTGTTCACCCTCATAATCCATCTCGTCTGCATCTTGGTCAGAAGGCCCAGTTTCTTCGTTGTTCGACATGTTTCCTATGATTAAGTGTCCTCATTTATTTCTAAAAGTATGAATAAATGAGAAATGACATAAAAGGAAATCTATGTGCCAGCACTCTATATGCCAACTATGTAGCACAAATCATGCCTTTATTCACGGGAAATTTCGGAATGACCTTTGCTAAAAAAATGGACATATCGAGCGCCTGAAATTCACTAGAACGGAAATGAATCAACATTCCGGCATAACATAGGCCACTCGGATCATTTTCCAAACATGACATGTCCAAAACATGACATATGCGCATATCACATGTCTAGTTCAAATTTGCATATAAATTCAGCTAATTTTGAAACCTAGCTAAATTCATAACTAAATAGATATCCTAATTAACATAACCGAAGAACCCTAGCAGAGAGAGAGAGGGGGGGTTACAGAGGGTGCAGGGGTGAGGAGGCAGGCCCGACGACGGTCGGGAGGGGAGAGGAGGGAGGCGAGGGCCGACGGGTCGGGGGCGAGC
>NC_057801.1:256163232-256167846 GCF_018294505.1 Triticum aestivum | reverse complement strand
GCCGGGGTCGGGGTCGAGGGTCGGGTCGGGGGCGAGCGCCGGGGTCGGGGGCTAGCGCCGGCGCCGGAGTTGGGGGCGAGCGCCGGGGCCGGGTCGGGCACGGCGGTGCGACGGGGGGGAAGAGAGAGTGGGGATTTGGGGGGAAAAGGCGGGATGAAGCAGGGCGAGTGAGAATTTTGGGTTAAGTGGACGTAGCAGTAGCGCATTATGTCAAAACGCGCTGCTACTAACTTCAGTAGCTGCAGCGGTTTAGGCAAAATTCGCTACTACTAAATTCAGTAGCTGCAGCGGTTTATAGAAAACGCGTTGCTACTACCATCGCTACTGCCAGTTTCCCTTTTTCTTTTCCTTTATTTTATCCCACTTTTATTTCCCAAGGGCAGTGAACGAAGGGAGGGCGATATATATTGCAGCATTTGACGGTTAAATATGTATGCAAAATAGGAACATATATATTACACATCATTGGACCCATGCATAATAATGGCTAAGTGTGTATACAAAATAGGAACATATATATATATTACACATCATTGGACCGATAACATACATTTCCTCAGTGCTGACGTTTTCATTTTTGAGTCAGCTTCTTTCCCTTCTTGTTCGTTGATGAATAATTGAGCCCCTCATTGTGACTTTGCCTTTTCCATGGAGTACGATTTTTCTTAGGTAATGTAGTATTGATTCTTCTTTTGACGTATACTTCATCATCATCGTCATCTTCCCTCATTGGGTTGCCGTACTGATCATAGTCTTCCTCGTTGGCGACTCCATCCATTCCAATGATGCTCCTTTTGCCTCTCCTCACGACAACACGGCTGGGATTGCGCGGGTCAGTTATGAAGAAGCATTGTGTCACGTGCTTAGCGTGTACCCATGGCTCGTTTTTTGCGATAGCGTTCACGGTAGCGCTCTTGGCGTCGGGTATAGTCATGGTAGTGAACATCCGGCTTTCTATTTCGACATTCTTAGCCCATCTGACACGGAACATCGTCGTGTTGTGCAGTCCAGAGTAGTCAAGCTCCCAGATCTCCTCGACCCTTCCATAAAATCGTTCAGTTGCGCCGTTGTCGCTGCTGGTCATGCATTCCATCATCACCCCTGAGTTCTGATCATCAATGTCCATATCTTTGGCCTCCGTGTAGAACGTGTATCCGTTGATATCATATGCCTGATAGGTTACGAGGTTGGGCGAGGGGCCATGTGCTAAGGCGTATATGAGCAATCCGTCCTTAGAGCCCTCCTCCGGGGGATTAGCAATAATATGCTCTTCGAACCAATGCAGGAAAGTGGAGTTGTGATCTCTAGTAACTTCGGCGTCTGTCCTGCATACCCCCCGGTCACGATACTTCTTTGCGATAATTTCTTTGTGCAGTGCCACGAAAGGATCTACCTCGTCTAGGTGTTGTAGCACTACCAAGTTTGCTCTGTCAAAGTCGCTGCGTCAATCTGAGTATGCCACGTGCAGTTCCCTGCGACCGTTGCAGTGACCATCTCCTTCGAGCCTCCCATTGTGCTTGTTAACGGGCAAACCAACACTAACACCAGGCGGCTGGTCCGCGCCATATAGAAAATTCTCATAGAAAGAGATGCACTCTTGTGCCAAATAGCCCTAGACGATGCTTCCATCCGGACGGGACATGGTACGAAAAAATCCTTTGATGATCCCATTCATCCTCTCAAACGGCATCATGTTGTGCAGGAATGACGGCCCCAGGTCTATTATGTCATCCACAATATGGACACACAGATGCACCATCACGTCGAAGAACGCAGGCGGGAAGTACATCTCAAGCTCATTCAGTATCACAACGATCTCTTCCTGTAGCCTTTGGAGCTGCTTCACACTGATCGACTTTCGAGAGATGACGTCGAAAAAGTTGCAGAGACCAATAAGTGTGTCACGGACGTGCTTGTCCATTATCCCTCTAAGGGAAATAGGTAGTATCTGCGTCATCATCACATGACAGTCATGAGACTTCATCCCGCTGAACATTTTCTTGTCCATGTCTAGATATCTGCTTATCTTGCCACAGTAACCGGAACTAACTTTGACTCCAGTAAGGCGCTTAAAGAATTGATTGATCTCAGCTTGACTTAAGGTGAAGCAAGAAGGGGGGCAATAATCCTCTTTCTTTATTTTCTTGCCCTCTTATCCCGTGCCTCTGTCTCCGTCTCTGTCTCGTCTGACATTTTACGGGGCGGCATGTGCAGATCTTCCCTGATTTTCAAATCTTGCAAGTCTTTTCTTGCCTTTGGCCCATCCTTGGTCTTATCCAGCATGTTCATCAGTGTTGCGAGCAAGCTCTCAAGGACATTCTTACAGATATGCATTTGATCAAGGCAATGAGGTGTATCGAGTTTATGCCAGTACTCCAAGTCCCAGAACACCGACCTCGTCATCCATACCTTCAGCAGCGGCTCCGGCGCCTTTCTCATCGTCTTTCCCGGCGCGGGGCACTCCTTCCAGTTTTTCAACAGCTCATCGATTTCGGCACCGCTCCGCTTACGTGGAGGTCCTCGATGCTCAGCGTGACCATTGAATAGATCTCCATGGTTTCTCCACGGGTCGTCCTGTTCAAGCCATCTTCGATGCCCCATGTACACTATTTTCCCAGACCCGCCATCTTTCCTAGACGTTAGCTGCTGAGACGTCGTATCATCCATGCACCGCGTGCATCCGCAATATCCATGGCACACCTGGCCTGCCACATATCCGTAACTGAGATAGTCCTGCACTGTCGTGATCAGCGCGGCTCTCATGTTGAAATACTCACCTTTGCTGGCGTCCCATGTCTTGGCCGGTGTTTTCCATAACGTGTCTAACTCCTCTTGAAGTAGCCCCAGATACAAATTAATATTATTTCTTGGTTGTTTCGGCCCTTGAATAAGCATGCTCATGTGAATGTACTTCGATTTCATGCACAACCAGGGGGGAGGTTGTACAGCCATACAAACACGGGCCATGTGCTATGGTTGGTGTTCTGGTTGCCAAACGGATTCATGCCATCGGTACACGCGCCGAGCACGATGTTCCTTGCATCACATTCAAAATACCGATAGAAGCTGTTCAACGCTCTCCACTGGCTTCCATCCTTCATGTGTCTCAGCTTCGGATCATCTCCATCGTCGGGCTTCTTCCTCTCCGCATGCCAGCCCATTAGCTTAGCTTCCTTGGGATCTACAAAATACCTCTGGAGATGGGGAGTGATCGGTAAGTACCATACAACTTTCTGGGGACATTTCTTCCCGGCCTTCTTGTATCGAGAAGCATTGCACACCGGACAGCTTGTTTTTTCCGCGTGCTCCTTCCGATAAATTATGCAATCGTTGATGCATGCATGGTATCTAACGTGTGGCAGATCAAGAGGGCACACGATCTTCTTGGCCTCATCAAAACTAGTAGGACATAGATTACCCGCGGGAAGAACATCCTTTAGGTACTTGAGATGCTCATCGAGGCTAGTGTCGGTCCATTTGTTTTTACCCTTCGTCTTCAGGAGTTGGAGCGTGAAACTCAAGCGGGTCACCTCAGGATTGCAACCATCATACAATGGAGTGTTCAAGTCTACCACCAGTTGCTCCAGCTTAGCCTCCTCTCTAGAAGCAGCTCTCTCAGTACTCGTCTCCTTGCGAAGCAATGCTTGAACATGAGGGTCCCGCACAATTGAACTTAGTACCGACGAACTCTGCTGCGTGGAGTCCATGTCGTTCTCTCCGCCACCATGTCCGGCCCATTCTCCTCCGCCATGTCCGGCCCCTTCTCCGCCGCCATGTCCGGCCTCTTCCCCGCCGCCATTATCGATCATCTCTTCGTCTTGCCCCGTGTCATCATTGCCTGCCCCGTCAGCATCCTCAACATCGTCATCCTCATCTTCAATTATCCATCGAGTATAGCCATCCATGAAACCAGTCATGAGCAGGTGCGCTTCGACATGACCATCGTCATGGGGGTCGAGCCAAACTATTCCTTTGCATTTTTGACACGGACATAAAACCTCTGTCCAGTTATTTTCTTTCATGTCCTGCACCGCCGACCACAACCACCTGTCCACCATCGTTCCACTGACCATCGTCAACTCTGCACGGTAATAATAAACAAATTGATTATAAAAATGCATGCATGCATCAAAGTCATAAAAAAAATTGGCATGACCTTCCCTAAAAATAGGACATATATGGATCTAGAGTTTGCCCGGAATTCGCCGAAACGGAAATAAATCGACATTTCGGCAAAACATAGGCAACTCAAAAGCACAATTTGGCGGCGTCAACTCATGCCACATACACAATTTCCACAAACATATCACACACACATAAACATATTTCCATTTTGCAAAAGCATGAAATTTTCATCACCTCTATCTTGATCGAGATCGAGCACATGGTGGAGATGATGTTGTAGGGAGATCAAAAGTGCAAAAAGCTCTTCTTGACAAAGATAGATCTAGTTAGGGGGCAAATAGGTCACTTAACTAAATCCTACATCTACCTAGCTACCTAATTTGGGAGGAGACAACTTCAACTAGTGGAGGGGGAAGGAAAAAGAGAAAGGAGATGCATTAATGGAGGTGGTGTAGTTAGGTAGGAGTAATGAAGAGAGAGAAAGGTGGA